>NC_133661.1:152034474-152254639 GCF_037893015.1 Macrotis lagotis
ATATTATAGCCAAGTTCCAGAACTCCCAAGTCAAAGAGAAAATATTACAAGCAGCCAGAAGGACACAATTCAAATACTGTGGAGCTGCAATCAGGATATCACAGGACTTAGCAGCAACTACATTAAAAGCTCGTAGCACTTAGAATATAATATTCCAGAAGGCAAAAAAGCTCAGAATGCAACTGAGAATCAACTACCCAGAAAAACTGAATGTCCTCTTCCAGGGAAAAAGATGGACTTTCAATGAACCGGGGAATTTCAAATGTTCCTGTTGGAATGGCCAGAGCTGAACAGAAGGTTTGATCTTCAAATACAGGACTCAGGTGAAGCATAGAGATTGGAGGAGAAGGGGAAAATATGAAGGACTTAATGATGATGAACTGTATATATTCCTGTATAGAAAAATGACACTGATAATACTCATATGAACCTTCTCAATTAACAGAGCAGGTAGAAGGAGCTTTTATAGATGAAGCACAGGAGAAAGCTGAATTTGAAGATAAAATATGATGTAAAAATGGGAGTCAATAGAAAAAAAAAGGGAAATGTAAAGGGAGAAAGAAAAAGGAGAGGGGGAATAGGCCGAGATGTTTCATATAATAAAATTTTTCTTTATTACAATGAGCTATTGCAATGATATGTAAGGGAGGAAGGCAAGGGGGAATGAGGGAATCTTCGCTCTGATCAGAGGTGGCTAGGAGAGGAAACAGCATAGATACTCAATGGGGTATAGACATCTGGAGTAAGAAGGAGAGAGGGGGACGGGAGAAGGGGGGGATGTGAGTGATGGAGGAGAGGATGGACCATGGGGGAAGAGTGGTCAGACAGAATGCATTTTCTTTTTTTACTTCTTGGAAGGGCCTGGGATTGGATGGCCTGTCTGGGACCATAGGGACAGGTGGATGCTGGGCCTAAGGGGTGGTATGGGGGCTCGGGGCCTCTTGGCCCCAGGGCCAGGGAACTATCTGCTGCACCACTCAGCTAACCTACAGCAGAGTCAGAGTGAAAGGAGAGAAAGGAAATATAGTGCATGGTAGTGGAGAAATACGAAAGGAGGGAGTAGCGATCAGCAATGGCGACGGTGGAAAAATATGGCAGTAACTTTTGTGATGGACTTATAAAGAATGTGATCCACCCATGACAGAGTTGGTGGTATTAGAACACAGACTGAAGCACATTTTTTATTATTATTTTGAGGGGGGGTGGAGGGCAAATGGGGCTGGGTGGCCTGCCTAGTGCCGCATAGCAGGGTGATCATGGGGTGTCTGAGGTCGGATTCGGACCTGGGTGCTTCTGGCTCAAGGGCCAGTGCTCTGTCTGCCACCCAGCCGCCCCTACTATTATTACTATTTTATTTTAGGTCTTTTTTTTTCTTTTTTTTTGGTTTATGCAGGTCAGTGGGGTTGGGGTGGCTTGCATGTCATACAGCTGGGTGATTGTTGGGCGTATGGGGCCGGATGGCTTGGATGCTCCTGGCTCCAGGGCTGGTGCTCCATCCACTGCGCCACCTGGGCATACCTGCAATTATTACTATTATTTTTAATTTTAATTTTATTTTTTATCTCCCCTTTATCGCTCAAGTGAGTCTATATTTTTTTCGGGGGAGGGGTATTTTGTTTACTCTTAAACAAGAATATTTTATTAATGTATAAAAAAATTGCACAAAATGAGAATAAATATTCAATTTTTTAAAAAGTAAAAAAAAGAATGATTTACAAACTAAAAGTGACACAGATATCGCAATATTAGAATGGAAATAATTGGGGAATTATGAGTTAAACTTGAATTTTGACTTATTTTCAAAAACCTACTAGTTCTGTGATCCAATCTTAAATATATGAACAAGAGCCATGAGGGGAAGGGAAACAATCAGTATGTATGTGTGTGTGTGTGTGTGTGTGTGTGTGTGTGTATTTCAAATGTTCACAAGTTTTAATTTTAATTGTGATTATTGAAATAATGTGGTACTGAATAAAATACAGAGATTGATCACTGGAAGAGATTATGTACATAATATATCGAAGTGAATGGACAAAGTAATCTAATATTTGACAAATCCAAACCACATGATTACCTCAACTAACAGAAGAAAATCTTTCCCCAAGTACAGTACTCTTTTAAACTTAAAAAAAAAGCTGTCAATTAGGTGGTACAATGGATAGTGTGTCAGGCCCAGAGTCAAGAAGACTCATCTCCCTAAGTTCAAATATGACCCAAGACACTTATTAACTGTGTAACCCTGGATATGTCACTTAATCTGGTTTATTTCAGCTTCCTCATCTGTAAATTGAGTTAGGGAACATAATACCACATCACTCCAGTATCTTTGACAATGACCTTGGCCAAAACTGAAAAAAGATTGAACTTTGTTAAAGCTATTAATGTTCTCAATTGACATCTATGTCAATTGCCTAGGTTTATAAAGCAAATCCTCATGTTATCACCAAATAGGGATAGTTATTTTCTATTGCCAACATTTCTAGAACTATATCAAATAATAATAGGTTTAATTACCATTGTTGCTTTATGTCATTATTGATAGGAAAAAAATTTTAATTATTATGTAAATGGCTTCTGATACATGCTCTTGGTTTTAGATATAGTGTAACAAGACCTCCCCCATGCTTACACTTTCCAGGGAAGGTGGGGGTTGTTTTGTCACTAGCTTAAATAAGCACTGTATTTTGTCAAGATAGTCAAATGTTTGGAATTTTTTTTGTTTTCACATATTAATTATTATTTACTTAATGTTAAAATATCCTCGCAGCCGTAGTATAAATTCAACTGAGTCAAAATGAATGATTTCTTAGTTAACTTGGTGTCTGAGAGAATTTTATTTACCATTTTTTAATGTAAATTATAATGGAAATGTAAAATGTAACTGATTAATGATATGTGTGCCCAATTCTGTTCTTAATCCTTCCCAAGTTTACATATAAGGATTATATTTGACCAATAGTATCTGAAGATGCTTTACTTCTGAATTTCTGATATTTTGTTATACGTGGATATTAACTATTCTTGAAAATTTTGATAGAATTTTCCTTTCCATCCATTCAGGGACAGTAATTTTTTTCCTGTGCTATATTTATTATAGCTACTTGTTCCACTTGTGTTTCCTTTTGTTCTCTTTCTTGGAGTAGGGAAAAGAATTTTCTTGCTCTCCACCATTTCCAGTTCCATACTTCTCCACAAAACAAAATACTCATAAACTGAAATAAAACTCTTATAATAAATGCCAAGTCAGGGGGCAGTTAGATGGCCCAGTGGATAGTGACCAGCACTGGAGTCAGAAGGACCTAAGTTCAGGTAAAGCCTCAGACACTTAATAATTATCTAGATGTGTGACCTGGGACAAGTTACTTAACCCCACTGCCTTGCCAAAGCAAAAAAAGAAAAAAAAAAGTCCAAAAAATAAAAATAAAATACATGGTCAAGAAGTAAATTCCACTAGTGATTTTGGAAAATGAGTCTTTCTCCCTTTTACTTTATTGGTTGGAAAAATAAACCTAGTAATGAAATCACTAGATCAAGGGATACAGAGGTTTTAGTAACTTTTTAGAGCATATTTTTTTCCCCAAAAGGACTAGACTAATTCACAATTTCACTAATTGGATATTAGTAAATATATCTTCCTGTAGCCCTTCTAACAACTGTCTTTTCCCTTTTAATCATTTTTGCTCATTTAGTAAATTTTAGTTAAGTATGATAAATCTGGGTATGTTTTATATTGCATTTCTCCAATTATTAAGAATTAAGAGCATTATTTCCCAACAATTCATTATTTTGATTTCATCCACTGAGAACTATCTGTTCATATTCTTGACCACTTATCTGCCAGAAAATGTTTCTTGTTATGTAACCTCACAGTAAGTACCAAAAAATCTGAGGGAAAAAAAAAATGTCCTGCAGAATTACCTAGAGGAAGTGAAAGAAGAAAAAGCTAGAGAGGAAAAAGTTGTAAGGAAAAATGATATCTTACAGATTCATTCAAAATTTCATATAAGAATACCCTGAAAATCAGAATAAGCCAGATAAAAAACCATGATTCAGCAATACAAGAAATATTTCTAATAGAAAAATAATATTAAAAAAAGGTCAAATGGAGAAAGTCCAAGAATTATTGGATTATCTAAAATCTATGATCAGAAAAAAGATATTACATATCTTAGGCAACTGTGGAATTAGGAAACAAACTATTCAGACTTCTGCACAAAATAAAAATAGAAAGGACCTACCAGTCACTTCCCAAAAGAAAAAAATTCCATTAGTCTCTTGTTCTTATATTTAAAATCAGTTCCTTGTATATCTTGAATAATAAATATTTATCAGTTTCCTGAAAAAATTTTTCCCCCTCACTTAAATGCATCTCTTGGAATTTAAAGTGAATTTCTAACATTCGTGCAAATCCCCCCCCCCAATCTTTTATGATGAACACCAATTTATCTGCTCTGATCATATTTCTCCCTTGTCAAATCACAACTCTACCTCTAAGAACACTACAATAGATATTTCTTTCCTTACTTTCCTAAACTAATGATATAAAGTTTTTATTATATAAATATTTTATTGGTTTTCCAATTATATACAATGGTAGTTTCTACCAATCATTTTTTTCTAAGGTTTTGAATTTTACAATTTCCCCCATCTCCCTTTCTCCCTCCAACAGAAGACAATCTGATAAAGTATTTCCATTTGTTTCCATGATATGCATGGATCAAAATTCAATGTGTTGCTGTTGGTGGAGCTGTGAACTCATCCAACCCTTCTGGAAAGCTATTTGGACCTATGCCCAAAGGCCAACAAAAATGTGCATACCCTTTGACCCAGCAATACCACTACTGGGTCTATATCCTGAAGAGATGAAGAAAAAGGGTAAAAACATTACTAGTACAAAAATATTTATAGCAGCCCTGTGGTGGCAAAGAACTGGAAATCAAGTAAATGTCCTTCAATTGGGGAATGGCTTAGCAAACTGTGGTGTATGTATGTCATGGAACACTATTGTTCTATTAGAAACCAGGAGGGATGGGATTTCAGGGAAGCCTGGAGGGAGTTGCATGAACTGATGCTGAGTGAGATGAGCAGAACCAGAAAAACACTGCACACACTAACAGCAACATGGGAGTGATGTTCAACTTTGAAGGACTTGCTCATTCCATCAGTGCAACAATCGGGAATATTGGGCTGTGTGCAAAGGAGAGTGCCATCTGTATCCAGATAAGAAGCTGTGGAGTTTGAACAAAGTTCAAGGACTATTCCCTTTAATTTAGGAAAAAACAGATATCTTATTGTCTGATTTTGTTACCTCTTAAGACTTCTCTACTTTAAGGATATGATTTCTCTCTCATCACACCCAATTTGGATCAATGTACAACATGGAAACAAAGTAAAGACTGACAGATTGCTTTCCGTGGGGTGTGGGGGTGGGGGGAGGGAAGTAAGATTGAGGGGAAAATTGCAAAACTCAGATAATATCTTTAATAAAAATAAATTTAAAAAAATTCAATGTGTTGAAAGAAAAAAAGGATCCATAAAGGAGGAAAGAAAACATAAGGGATAGCAAAATTGTATAATGCAAAAGATGACTTTTTAAAAAATTGAAGATAATAATCTTTGGTCATCTTCACAGTTCCTTCTCTGGATACAGATGGTATTCTCATCACAGATCCCCTAAATTGTCCCACATTATTGTACTGATGGAGTATGCAAGTCCATTAAGGTTGATCATCACCCCATGTTGTTGTGGAGGTGTATAATGTTCTTCTGGTTCTGCTCATATGATATAACTTTTAATAACTAAGTCCTATGTTCTATTTAGAATTGATCTTGATTATGAAAGGAGAACTGATGGTTTCTGAATACTTTTTAAACTTTTTGGGGGGAATTCCATGTTTTAAAAATAAATGTTAAAACTAATAAAAATACTAAGTTCCAACACCAGTAGTTATGGGTTTGGAGTTTATAAGAACACTACGTTACTAAATCCATTTCTTTCTATATGTTGTATTTCCAATATATTCTTGATCATTCTTTCTATTTTTTTACCCAGTTCCAAATAGAACTGGTTTTGATGATTACTGCCCTGTAGAATAGTCCAAGAGCTAGTGCTACTACCTTCATTCTCCTTTTCCTCAAGTTCCTTAGCCTTTTTTCCTTGATAATTTCTTTTTTTTGTTTGTTTTTTTTGTTTTTAGGTTTTTTTGCCAGAGAATGGGGTTAAGTGGCTTGCCCAAGGCCACACCGCTACGCATTGATAAAAAAAAAATTCAATGAATTTTTTTAGCTCTCTAAATCTTTGGAAGTACAACACAGAATAAGCGAATTAATTCAATAAGTCAATTCAAGTGCCATTTTCATTTCATTGCAAATAGTCCAACTGCAAGCAATAATTCATGGAGGTAAAAACTTCAGAATGCAGAATGAGACAATTATTTTCTTGGGTACACTCAATCTGAAAATTTGTTTTAATTGGTCATTCACTATAATATGTTTTGTTTTTCTTGTGTTCTCAATAGGGGTGGGAAGGTGGAGGGAGGAAGGAAGGAATGGAAAGAAAAAGGAAAAGAAGGACACAAAGAAAAGGAAGAATGAGAGAGAAGAGAGGAAGAGAGAGAGAGAGAGAGAGAGAGAGAGAGAGAGAGAGAGAGAGAAGCAGGCAAACAGACAGACAGACAGACAGACAGACACACACACACACACACACACACACACACACACACACACACACAGACATACAAAAACTAAATCTGGGAACTCTGAATACAATTCCCAAGGACTCATAATGAAGCATTATGCCAAATTCATGACAGAGAGTTGACGGACTCAGGACTCCATCCTGGACAAGGTCAATTCAATTTTTGTTTTGCTAGACTTTACATATATTTTTGTTCAAAAATAAAAAGTCATAAATGAATAATGGCTAAAAAATTTAGAAAGATGATGTAAAATTATAAATAAAAATTTTTAAAGATAGCAGGAATTTGGTTTTTATTTTTTTTTTTTGGTTTTTGCAAGGCAATGGGTTTAAATGACTTGTCCAAGGTTCACAGAGCTAAGTATTAAGTGTCTGAGAAGTTGAACTCAGGTCCTCCTGAATCCAGGGTCAGTGCTCTACCCACTATGCCTCCTAGTTGCCCCCAAGTATGAACAATATTAACATCACAAAACAGCAAGAATAATAGAGGGAAAAACAAATCTTCAGAAAGTCTGATAAGGCAACAATCTAAACAAAGTCAAATTGAGGATATTTAAGGAGGAAACCCAAAAAGACTTAAAATGGAAGGAAATAATGGAAAAGATATATCCATTTTAGAACTCTTTTCACAACCAAAGACAGCGGAATCACCATACTTAGTCTCTAACCAAACAAAGTCACACATTCCATATGAACCTACATGGGAACAGCAGTTATTTGACCAAGCAAAAGCACATTGAGGGGGATCCATAATAGAGGCATCAATTCTAATAGTGCTGAGATACTCATTTTCAAGGAACTTGAAAAGAATGTATTCTTTTCTAGACAGAAAAAAATCTTGAACCTTATGAAAAAATGAAAAAAGTAATTGTAAAAGCAGAGTAAGAAGAAGAAACAGATGACGGATTGGTGTAGAGAAGTTGTCGGAAATATAGCACAATAATAATCTATTTCAGACTTGAACAGACAGAAAAACAGTTACCTAATTATAGAGTGGGTTCTCTTAGGAGATAGTGCATTTACCCCTGAATGAAGTCTTAAGAGAAAGGTTTGCTAACTTTTTATTATATTCCCTTAGGGCAGAGGTTATTATTCATGGTTGTGTGTGGGTTAGACCAGATGGCCCCTGAGACTCCTTTAAACTCTTGAGATTCATTCCTTCGGTTGCAGAAAAGAGAAACAGCAATAACTTGATCAAATCTAATCTTTGCATTCAACACCAGATTCAGGGAAATGATCCAATTGAGGTAAGATTCTAAGTATCTTTCAAGCACGGATCTTGACAATAATGCATAAATGTCAATGAATTTAAACTATATTCTGAAATTTTAGAGTCTGCTTTGATGTCCTGGGTGGAAATATTTGACACCTAACTCAAAACAAAGCACTTTGTCCTCTCTTATAGGAAATATCACCACATAAAAGGTTAGTGTCAATTTATTTAGGTTCTTTTATAGGAATTTGTATGAGAATTATTCATGCACACTTCAAGGATCCATTTGATGAGGGTGTCAGAATAGAACAGGTAGGATTTCACAGGTTATATTTTGTGGTAGATCACAAAATTGACTGAAGGATGCGAAGAATACATACTTTCCTCTCCATCTGACTTTTTAAATTAAGAAACAGATATTAAGAGAGAGACAGTGACTGACCAGGCTAAAAGCTGCCTGAAATTGATTAAGGAAGGATTTAAATTATCTTCCTGATTTCAGGTCTACTGGCCACTTAAGATTTTACAAAAAAAAAAAAAACTATTAAATACTATCTTAAATTCTTAAGAAGTTTTCCACTTTACTCCCAAAATGTTAGACTGACACAAAAGAATGAATGAACAATATTTCTCAGATCAGATTCAGAGGGAGTTCCTGATAATAATGACCATTCAATCTGATTCCCAAAGGAGTAAGGTCCAGACCCTTATCTCTTCTAATCAATAATTCACCAACAAATATTCTGTGAGGAACTAAAACATACAAGAGCTGTGATGAAATATGCCCACCCCACAAAAAATGACACACCTCCTAGTCAAGCAACTTACAACTTATAGGGAAGTATGACAAACTCACAGAAAGAAAATTACAGGGCACCTAGGTGGCACAGTGGATAAAGCACCGGCCCTGGAGTCAGGAGTACCTGGGTTCAAATCTGGTCTCAGACATTTGATAATTACTTAGCTGTGTGGCCGTGGGCAAGCCACTTAACCCCATTTGCCTTGCAAAAACCTAAAAAAAAAAAAAACTACAACATTAGTGACAAGAAAGTGGTATTATCAATTCAGAGAGAGAAAACAGATCATGTAAAGAATATATTATCAGGACAAGCTTTACAGAAATGAAAATTGAAACTGGCCTTGGAAGTGCAGCCCAGGCCACACTGGAAAAAACTGGCCCCAGTCATCCAGGAAAAGATGGTGGGGCAACCATGGTCTGGCAGTGATGGCTGTTTTCAAACCTCCCAGTCCAGGGATTGCCAAGGAAAAGTTGGAAGGTCAACAGTAAAAGTGAACCACACCTTGGAGTGAAACTGCAGCACAGTCCAAACACAGTCCAGACCCAACCCAATCCCAAAAGACCAGGCACAGGCCTTGGGAGCCACTGATTCAGTAGCAGCAGCTGCTTCTGAAGTTCTCAGGTCACAGATGGTAAAGGGGTCAGAAGAAGATTAGAAGGGTCTCTCTGCTATCACTGAGGCAGGACTCTAATACTTTGCCCATTCTCAGATCTGGATGGAAGTCTGAAGCCTCAATCCCAGGAAGAGGAGCAGAAGCATAACAGAACTTATTGCTGTACCAGAGCAGGTACCCTCCTCACAGTTCTAGAGAGAAAGAAGTGCTTGTAGTCACTCACAAACCAGAGAACAGGCTAGAAGAGTAGTCAAAACCTCTAATAAGATATTGGAGGAATTAAAAACTTGCAGGTTCATAGAAATATCTCTGAAAACAACTGTAAAAAATCCCAAAAGCTTAGTACAATGTGTCCTCCACCCTGGAAGCAGAGCCACACCATAACAAAGAGTTAAAATCAAGTTATAGGCTAGAGAAACAGGAATACAGCAGCAGAAGAAAAAACCAACCATAGATAGTTACTACAATCATATGAAAGATCAAAATACACACTCTGAAGATAAAGTCAAAGCATCTACACCCAAAGTCTCCAAGAAAAATATAAGGTGGTCTCAGGCTATAGAACAGGTCAAAAAGGATTTTGAAAATCAAGAAAGAGAGATGAAGGAAAAATTGGGAAGAGAAATGAGAGTGATGTGGGAAAATCATGAATACCAAGTCAGGAGCTCAGTAAAATAGATTAAAAAATATTGAAGAAAAACACATCTTAAAAACCAAACTAGGTCTAATAGAAAAAGAGGTCCAAAAAAAACAAGGAGGGGAAGAATGCCTTAATAAATAGAATTAGTGAAATGAAAAAGAAGATACAAAAGCTCGATGAAGAAAATAAGTCATTAAAATATAGAATGGAGGAAAAGGAAGCTGATGGCATCCGCAGAAATTAAGAAGCAATAAATAAAACCAAAAGAGTGAAAAAGTAAAATATTTCATAAAACAACTGACCTATCAGACAGATCTAGAAAGGATAATTTAAAAATTATTGGACTACCATGACCAAAACAAAAAAGAGCTTAGACAACATTTTTCAAAAAATTATCAAGGAGGAAAATATAAGAACTTCCGGCCAAAATGCCAGAGAGAAGACAAGCATTGTGTTAAGGTCTTCTGATTTCCCCTCAGAAATAATATGCAAGAAACCTCTTAACAGAAATTCAATGGACAAAACCCAGAAAGAAAAGCTAGGAGAAGAACATCTACCAACAACATCTGTCTTAGGGGACTGTGGGTGAACTGGGAGTAAAGAGCAGAAAACCAGTCCAGTGGCAGTGGTGGAGTGAAGCCAGAGGTCCAGCCTTAGCCACAAAGGCATTTGGCTGTAGGAGTGATGGGTCCAAGGACCAATTCAGCTGCAGAGTCTTTGGCAGTGGGAGTGGAGACTGGGGAGTTCCAGTAGAGAGAATTGCAGAGTGTGGCTGGATATAAATCCACTCAGCTCAGGGCCTAGAGCTCCATACTTTCAGCAGAGCCCTGGAGCAGAGCCCTCTTCCCAGAAAAAAAGACAGTAATAGCCCCACCCTCACCCTCCCAGGCTCAGGAGTGGGCACAAAGCTACCTCAGCTGAATAGGGAGATTAATACCTCACCCCAGGGCACAGCCTACATTATTCAAGGATAATAGTATCCAGAGCACCACCCACATCCTCCAGGCCTAGAGAGAGGGCTTCAAATCAAAGTCATAGATACTCCAGAGAAAGTAACCAGCACCCCCTACAGGCTGGTCCCCTTGGAGCTACTAAGCCAAGTGAGCAAAGCTTTCAGCAGCCCCTACTGGCCAGCCCACTTGGAGTTACTAAACCCAGTCAGCAAAGCCTCTAGGGTTTTCAAAACCAAACCTCTGTGAGCCAGCCCTTCCCCAACACAAAATCCAAGGAAAATGAAAGAAGGTCAGCAGAAAGGGGGGCCCCACTGAAAAGTATTCTGAATGAAAAGATCCTAACCAAGAGAGATCTAGAACTTCTGAGGAGAACATGAATTGATCTCCAGCTCAGAAAAACGGAGTTTAAAAATCAACTGGAAAAACTGGAAAAGAAACTTAAGAGAAAATTAACACCTTAAAAGAGAAAATTAACATCTCGCAACAAAAAACCAAATCCTTGGAAAAATACAACTGGACAAATACAAAAAGAAAATAATTCTCTGAAAGCTACAACTGGGTAAATGGAAAACTCCTTCAAAAATAGAATTGACCAATTGGAAAAAAGAGTTGCAAAAGGTAAATGAAGAAAATTTCTCTCTAAAATAAAAAGAATGGAATCTGTGAAAACTAATGACTTCATGAGACAACTAGAATGTGTTAAATAGAATCAAAAAAATAGAAAAATAGAAGAAAATGTAAAATAACTCATCAACACAACCAATGACCTTGAGAATAAATGCAGAAGAGACAACCAAAGAATCATCAGGCTTTCTGAAATCATTGAAGAGAAAAAAAGTCCGGAATTAATATTACAAGATTTAGTGATGGAAAACTGTCCTGATGTCATGGAAATAGAGGGTAAAAAGTTATTGAAAGAATATATCAATCACCTCTGGAAAGGGATCTGAAAATGAAGATACCAAGGAATATTGTGGCCAACTTCCAGAACTATCAGATAAAAGAGAAAATCCTGCAAACAGTAAGAAAGAGACAATTTAGATACCAAGGAGCCACAGTAAGGCTTACACAGGACCTGGCTGCATTAACATTAAGGGATTGAAAGGCCTGGAATGAGATATTTAGAAGAGCAAGGGAGCTTGGAATGCAGTCAAAGAATTCACTATCCAGAAAAACTGAACCTTCTCTTCCAGAGGAAAAGATGGGCATTTAACAAAATAGGAGACTTCTAACTTTTCCTGATGAAAACACCAGAGCTAAATAGAAAATTTGAACATCAAACACAAGACATAAGAAAAGGTTAAAGAAAAAAATTAGTATCCAATAAGATAAAGCTGGGTATGTCTCCACCTAGAAAAAAAAGACTCTCATAACTTTTAAGAATTGTAACTCTAATAGAGAGAATATATTTAGCAAGAAGTGATGGACGTTCATTAATTATCTGATAGAATGATTTAAAAACAGTATCTCCTTAAAAAGGGGGGACAGTAAAGAGCTGGGAGGAGGGAGGAGACTGAATGGGGTAAATCTCATTACACTAAGAGGTACCAAAAAACCTATGGTAATAGAGGGGAAGAAGGGAGCAGATGAGAAACACGTGAATCTTCTTCTCATCAGACTTGTCTTAAAGTCAACCTACACATACTCAGTTAACTTATAAAACATCTAACTTTTCAAGTATTAAAAGGGGAAAAGGGGAGGGGGTACGGAGAAAGGGAAGGGGAGTGGGGGGGAAGGGGAAATTAAAAAAAGGAAGGGAAGGGGAAAAGAGGGGAGGGGGTGATATAGGAGGGCAAACACTGAAGGGGGTGGTATTCAGAAACAAAATACTGGGAAATATGGATTGGGGGGAAGGGGGAAATACAAACAGAGGGAAGATAGCACAGAGGGCAATAAAGAATTAGTAATCATAACTTTGAATGTAAAGGGGATGGACTCTCCCTTAAAAACGTAAGCAAATAGCAGACTGGATTAAAAACCAGAATCCTACAATATGCTGCTTACAAGAAACTCATTTGAAGCAGAGAGATACATATAGAGTAAAGGTAAAAGGTTGGACCAAAATATATTTTGCTTCAGCTGAAGTAAAAAAAGCAGGGTTAGCAATCCTTAGCTCAGACAAAGCAGCAGCAAAAATAGATAGCATTAAAAGAGACAAGGAAGGAAACTTTATCCTCCTAAAAGGTACCATAGACAATAAAGTTACTTCAATACTGAAAATATATATATGCACCCAGTGGGACAGCACCCAAATTCTTAGAGGAGGAGCTGAAAGAACTACAGGAAGACATAGACAGCAAAACTCTGCTAGTGGGAGACCTCAACCTCCCGCTATCAGATCTAGATAAATCAAATCATAAAATAAACAAGAAAGAAGTTGAGGAGGTAAATAGATTGTTAGAAAAATTAGATATGGTGGACTTATGGAGGAAACTGAATGGGGATAGAAAGGAATATACCTTTTTCTCTACAGTACATGGAACTTATACAAAAATTGACCATGTACTAGGACATAAAAACCTAATGGTCGACTGCAGAAAGGTAGAAATAGTGAATACATCTTTCTCAGATCACAATGCAATAAAAGTCATATGCAATACTGGGCCAAGGAGATATAGACCCAGAAAAATTGGAAACTGAATAACCTCATTTTAAAAAATGAGTGGACCAAAAAGCAAATTATAGAAAGAATTAACCATTTTATCCTAGATAATGATAATGAAACAACATACTAAAACCTATAGGATTCATTCAAAGCGACTCTCAGGGGATATATTATAGCTCTAAATGCTTGCATGAATAAATTGGAGAAAGAGGAAATCAATGAACTAAACATGCTACTAAAAAAATTAGAGAAAGAACAAATCAAAAATCCAATCCCCAATTAAATATCAAATTAGAAATTCTAAAAATTAAAGGAGAAAATAAAAGCAAAAGCAAAAAAAATTGAATTAATAAATAAAGCCAAAAGTTGGTATTATGAAAAAACCAATAAAATTGATAAACCTCTGGTCAATTTCATTAAAAAATAGAAGAAAACCAAACTGCTAGTATCATAAATGAAAAAGGTGAACTCACCACCAATGAGGAGGAAATTAAAGTAAAATTCAAAATTATTTTGCCCAACTCTATGCCAATAAATTTGATAATCTAAGTGAAATGGATGAATATTTACAAAAATATAAGTTGCCCAGGTTAAATGAAGAAGAGATTAAATACCTAAACAACCCTATCTCAGAAAAAGAAATTCAACAAGCCATCATTGAACTCCCTAAGAAAAAATCTCCAGGGCCTGATGGATTCACAAGAGAATTCTTGCTTCCAATTCTATATAAACTCTTTGGAAAAATAGGGAAAGATGGAACTCTGCCTAACTCTTTCTATGAAACCAATATGGTGCTGTTACCTAAACCAGGAAGAGTTAAAACAGAGAAAGAAAATTATAGACCTATTTCCCTGATGAATACATATGCAAAAATCTTAAATAAAATCTTAGCAAAAACGATTTGAACATACTCTTTTAGAAGAAAAGATGGACATTCAATGAAATTGGAGATTTTCAAACTTTACTGATAAAAAACTACTAGAGCTGAACAAAAAGTTTCATCTTCAAATACAAGACCTGAAGTGAAGCATAAAAAGGTAAACTGGAAAGGCAAATCATTAGGGACTTGATGAACTGTTTATAATCTGGCATTGGAAGATGATACTGATAACTCATATGAACTTTCTTATTTATTAGGGCAGTCAAAAGGAGAAAATATAGAAAGGCAGAAGTAGGAATTGGATATGAAGGGTTAATATATTAAAATGACAGACTTAATGAGTGAGAGAAAAATGAGGTAAGTTATTTCACAGAAAAGAGGCAAGAAAAAGTTTTTGCAGTGGAGTAGAAGGGGAAGTTGAGGGGCAGTGAGGGAGCTCTACTTTCACTCTTTTCAAAAAAATTTTATTTATTTAAGGCCAATGGGGTGTGAGTGACTTGAAAAAGCTCACACAACTAGGTAATTATCAAGTGACTGAGACTAGATTTGAACTCAGGTCTTTCGGGACTAGTACTCTATCCACTGCACCACCTGGCTGCCCAAGAGCCTTACTCTGATTGGAAATAGTGCAGAGAGGGAATAATCTACACACTCGACTGGGTACAGAAATCCATCTTACCCTAGAAGAAAGTAGGAGAGGAAAGAGATGGGAGAAAAGGGGGGTGGGAGTTAAGATTGTGGGAGGGGGTAGTCAGATGCAAAATACAGCAGTGAAAGGAGAGAATAGAATAAATAGGGGTAAGGGGAATAGGATGGAAGGACAAAAATAACTGGGGAAAATATTGTAATCATTTTCTTTGATAAAGACCTCATTTCTCAAATATAGAGCACTGAGTCAAATTTATAAAGAACAAAGAAGGCAGGGGGCAGCTAAGTGACACAGTGGATAGAGCACTAGCCCTGGAGTCAGGAGGACCTGAGTTCAAATCCAGCCTCAGACACTTAAATAATTACCGAGCTGTGTGACCTTAGGCAAGTCACTTAACCCCACTGCCTTTCAAAAAAACCAAACAAAATAGGAATATATATATAGGGGGCAGTTACGTGGTTCAATGGATAAAATACCAGTCCTGGAGTCAAGGAGCACCTGAGTTCAAATCTGGTCTCAGACACTTAATGTTTGCCTGGCTATGTGATCATAGGTTAAGTCATTTAACTTACTGCCTTATAAAAAACAAAAATAAAAAAGTAATTTAAAGAGGCATTTCCAGGGGCAACTAGGTGGTACAGTGGATAGAGCACCGACCCCTGAGTCAGGAGGATCTGAGTTCAAATCCAGCCTCAGACACTTAATAATTACCCAGCTGTGTGATCTTGGGCATATTACTTAATCCAATTTCCTTGCAAAAAAAAAAAACAAAACTAAAGAGGCATTCCTCAAATTATAAATGATCAAAAAGATATGAACATTTTTCAGATGAGTTTATTAAAGACATCTATTTAAATCATTTTTAAAAAATATTCTAACTCATTACTCAGGTCGGAATAAATATGAGACAGTAACATATACCTACTGGCTTGACTACTAGACCAGAAAATTACAATGTTGGAGGGGATGTAGGGAAAATGAGATATTAATGCACTGTTGGAGTTGTGAAAGGATTGAACAATTCATTAGAGCAATGCAATATATATTCCAAGAGCTATAAAGCCTACCCTTTAATTTAACCTAGCAATGCCATTACCAGGCCTAGTGGAGATGAAAAACAGGAGGAAAAAAGACCTTTATGTATAAGGATATTTATAGCAGCTCTTTTCTTGTGTCAAGGAACTGGAGAGTGAAGGAATGTCCAGTGGTTTGGGAATTGCTGAAAAAATTATGATATGTGATTAAGATGGAATGCTACTCTTATAAAAAATGGTGAATATGATTTCTCTCTCATCACATTCAATTTAGATCAATGTACAACATGGAAACAAAGTAAAGACTGACAGATTGTTTTCTGTGGGGGGGTAAGATTGGGGGGAAATTGTAAAACTCAAATAATATCTTCAATAAAAAAATAAAAATAAAAAAAAGAAACAGATCATACTTTAAAAGAAAAAAGAATGGTGAACAGGATGCTCTCAAATGCTTACTTACCTGAGCAAATGCAATGGGAAATGTACTATATACAGAGTAAGTTCAATGTTATAGAACAATCAACTGAATGACTTACCTTTTCTCAGAAATACTGTGACCCAAGAGAACTTATGATAAAAGACTTATGATAAAGAATACTACTCAACTGAAAGACAAAGCTGCTGTTGTTCATTTTTATAGAGATTTCTTTTTTTCTCCTCTTTTTTTGGGGGTGGGGGAGTAATGTTTACTTTTTATACATTTTTATTTATTTAAGGGAATGGGGTTAAGAGTGCCTTGCCCAAGGGCACACAGCTGGGTAATTATTGAGCTTCTGAGATGGATTTGAACTCAGGTCCTCCTGATTCAGGGCCAGTGCTCTGTCCACTTCACCACTTAATTCCCCAGTTAGGTTTCATTTTACAACATGACTATTATGGTAATGTTTTTCATAGCCACACATTTTTAACCTATATCAAATAACTTGCTTTCTCAATGAGGGGGAGTGGGGTGGGAGAAGGGAGAATATTTGGAACTCAGGTTTTAAAAGTGAATGTTGAAACTTGTTTTTTCATGTAACAGAGGAGAAAATGAAATAAAATACCCAGAAAATAGGTTTAGTTAAACCAAATATATGACAAGGGGTTGGGGAATAGAATGAGCTCAGATTCAGAGGTTCAAAGGGTTGATAAGGTGGGTTATGTTGAGAACAAATACATAGAAGAGTTAAAATGTAATGTTTAGACAAGTGTCCTCAAAGTTGGGGGGGGGGGGGGTGCCTGATTTGCCAGGACCTCCAATTTTATCACTCAATGAAACATAAACGACTTAAGTACTGTTTTGATTGGGCCTTGTGATACCTTCAAGTACCTGCCATAAAATGGATTATTACTAAATGCTCATGAAGGCATGAGCGTATGTCCTCACAGTGTAACAATCACTGGACTTGGAGTCAGGAAGACTGGAGTTCAAATTAATCCTCAGACACTTATTAGGCACGTGACCCTAAGCAAATTTGTTAACTTCTAATTGGTTCATTTTCCTCTTCTTAAAATGGTGATAGCAAAAGCATCCACCTCTCAAAGTCAATGTGAGGATCAAAACAGACAATCATTCTAAAGCCCACAGCACAATGCCTGGTGTATATTCAGTGCTCTATAAATAACAGTGGTGACGATGACGATGACGATGAAGATGAAGACAGCACCAGTGACAGTGGTTGAAAAAGTCATCATTTAGAATCATCATTAATGTTGTCCTAAATTCCACAGGATGTCCTTCCTCCTAACTTCCTATGGTGAAAGTGGAAGTGTAGTGAATACTGTGAAGTATAACTCACAAGACAGGTTACTCAGTCTTACAGAGAAAAATCAAGGTGTGTTATCTACAGACACCAAGTTAGAGAGGCTAGGTGAGAAGCCTAGAGTTAGTCTCAGAAATTAAGTTTTCAGTAGTAGTCCTCTCCCCAAGTCCCTACTAAAATAAAAAAAGAATAAGATAATATTCCTGAACTGTACACCCTTTGGTGACTTATCTCCTTTTAAAAACTCAAAAATCATCTATATAGTGAAGATTCTCAGATCTACTGATCCAACCCTAATCATTCTCTGAACTTTTAGTCTCATATATTGACATCCCTTTTCTGATTTCCCTGGCTACCTTGAATTCTCAAATACTACATCTTACCTTCTTCCAGTAGTCTTTCCTTGTATTCCTTAATGTTAATGCTTTTTCTCTTACAATTCCTCTAATTTACTCCAAATGTATCTGCTCTGTGGACAGTTGTGAGAATGTTAAAATGTTAGCTCCTTCAGAGCAGACACTATTTTTGCCCTTCTTTCTGTACTAGCACAGTGATTTACACACACAGTATTTTTTTGTGTATTTTTTTTTTTTTAGTTTTTTTGCAAGGCAATGGGGTTAAGTGGCTTGCCCAAGGCCACACAGCTAGGTAATTTTTAAGTGTCTGAGGCCGGATTTGAATTCAGGTACTCCTGACTCCAGGACCGGTGCTTTATCCACTGTGCTACCTAGCCGCCCTCCCCCCAACACACACACACAGTATTAATGAATATTTGTTGAGTAACTAATGGCTTAAAGCCTGTCTGCCATGGGGTAAACTGTAACACCAAAATAAAAAAGGATACCTCCTGAGTCATACAGAAGTCTAGACAATCATTAAATGCTACTGTTCTGAACACTGTATATAAAATAAATTTTGTTCAGGAAGAATTTACCAAGTTGAAGCATTAATTTTCTCCCTATTTAAAAAGACTGACTATCTTAATAAATTTCACATAACATAGTAATTAACTGTGAGAAATGGACCCCCCCAAAAAAATCCCTGAAAAGATGACATTTCCCCAAACTCTCAAAGCTTTTAGTATTTGTTTCACAAAATCCACAAGCTTTTACAATCTTACTTCCTGGCCATGAGTCTTTATGTTTGTTAATGGAAAGGAAACTGCATTACATTTTACTTCTAAACTTGGCCCTTTCTAAGCAGTAGTCTTAGATATGATACTCCCCATAAAATCCCCCTGTTTCATTAAATCACCTTCAGTGAGTCATTTATCATCAGCTTCATCAAATGCGAGGTGATTTCAGAGAACCAATAGTTCATTCACAGATTCAGTAAGCTAAATCCAAACTCCCAAAGTATTTCTTCTCTTATATTATACAGTCAACATAGAAGAAAAATCACTATGATCTAAGTTTTACATAATAAGCCTAACCTTTACTCAAGTTTTACATAATAAGCCTAACCTATACTCAATAGGCTGCTACTCTAGGGCAATCTTCAAGTCCTATGTCCATCCAACATTCCCTTTCTCATTCTATCTCTTCTCTTCTACTTACAGCTTTCTACCTTTGGGGAATAATAAACAAGATAAAAATGATCATTACTGTAAACTATATATCAATCAATTACTTAGTGATTTTACTAGCTATATTTGTAACTTCTCTGTCCAAAACATCTCTCCTTTGTGATCAGTGCTTTCTGTAGGTTTTCATCTAGAAGGATATATGTTTGTTAAATATAGAAATCATTTTGATTTTCTGCATTTGTAACTCAAGTACTTAGCACAGGCCCAGGATGCAGTAAAAACTTAACAAACGATATTTTTTTAAATGCATTTAAAAACACTCAGTAGCAAATGCTCCTTTAAAAAACTCAGACAATAAAGCAATATTGTATAATAGAATTACATGTAGCAAATTTTGATTGGTTGCCATATATACTTGGATAGTTTTTTTTGAAAAGTTATTCCATATTTTCCTACCCACTCAAATGGCATGGTTTTTAGGAGGTCTGATATTAAATGGGAAGGATGCTCTTAGTCCAAAGACCACAATTTGAACCCGAGTTTGGCTTCTTAGAAATGATTAATCTTATGTTCTCCTGTTTCCTCATCTTTAAAAAGGAAGATTAGTCACATCACCTACTTTAAGAGGGATGCTGACAAAAAAGCACAAACATGAATAATTATTATATAAGATGCATGCTTTTATGGAAAAGAGTTGATCCCTTCCTTACACTAATTATAATAAAACTTTTTTATTAATCCATCATTAAATGGTAGAAATACTAAAAAAAAATCCAAAGTCAAATACTGTCTTGGGCACATAGCATGTGACCCTTGCATCAGGATTAGGAAACATCAGGTATTAGAATCTGCAAAGTTCCAATATAGTGCTGACCCTTGGACTTAATTTTAAAACATTTTATTGATGCTTTTACTGTTATGCTACATTCATTTCCAAATATATCTCACTATTCTATTTATTCAGCAAACTAATCCTTGAAACAAACATTTAGACTAAGGGAAAAAACCCTAGTTCAGCAAAACCACCACTCATTGACTATGTTTGACAGTAAATGTAATATTCTACATCTATTGTCTCTATTACCTGCAATAAAGAGTCCATTTCCTCAGGGCAAGATAGGTAGCTCCTTAAATTTAAACACTCTTTAATAACTATGTATCTTACTATATACCAATCATAGAATCAAAGACATAAAAGAAACCTTAGAAATCACTAAGCCCAATCTTCTTTTTACAAATGAGGTTTTTATTTAAAAACACAGGAACTTCTTTACAAGCAAAGTGAATAAAACTTCAGGATTTTTACTCATTCAAGATTACCCTCAACTATAAAACTATCAAAAAATACACAGTAAATCTGAAAATTTTGCTCTTCTCTATGACAATTTTTAAATGGTAAAAAAAAAAAAGAATGGTTTTCAAAGTGTAATCCAAGTGGTCTCTTCAAACTGTATGGTCTGTAAGATTGTCCTAACATTATTTCTGAAAATATCAATGTACCTAAACTGATATTTCTGCCATTCATTAACAATTTACTTAGGATGGTTAGTAAAAAACAAGTCATTTACTCCACTTCATCAAAAACAATGCATTTATGGGGAAAGTTGTTTTGCTTTTGTTTTTCTTTTGGGTGTTTATAGTTCAAACTAATAAGCATGTCTATGAAGACAGAAAATTTAATAATCACTGAAATAGAGAACCATAACCTTAAAAAATAGTGTTCAATGCATTTAAGTCTTGTCACTCTTTGGAGAAAACTCAATTCACTTTTAGGAACACTTAGCAGCTTGTATAATTTGTCAAAGAGAAATACTAGGCAAGTATATATAGAATTGGGTCATTCATTTATTATTCACAGAACATCTGAACTAGTCCTATGTAAAAATATTTGAGAAGGTATTTCTTTCCAATGCTTTCTAATATTACCCCCTTTTTTGATGAGGACTCTTTTTCACTGATCTAACAGCACTAGAGATCATAGACTTCTATTCCAAAATTGGTTCTCCCTCTCCAAAATAAAAACTTTTTATGTCCTCATAAAGTTTTGTCTATTGTACATAAGAAAATAAAAAATCAGATTAGCCTAATTCTTAATCTTTTACGGTCTAATTAATCTTGCAACAGTTTTTGCATTTTAAAAGAAGAAGCTTACTTAAATAATTTTAATCAAGAGAATTTTAGTTATGGTGACCAAGGGGGCCAATATTTCTATTGATTGACTGGCTAACATCAAACCACTCAAATATCCCATCATAAGGTAACTAAGGGTGTTCATTTGTTTTACTTTCTTATTCTAAAGTAGGGAAGATCATTTTTGGAGGGAAGACATTTGCAAAAGAAAAAAATTATCAAAGCAATGTTTCTGGTCAAGAGATTCAATTTTCAAAGAATCAAGGATCAATGTCATCATCACTATCATCACTGAAATTCAAACATTTAAAATGCGTTGGGACTAAGGTAAGCATTCAGGATTCAAAGAAAGCAAAAACATAGTTCTAATCCTCAAAGGGAGCTCAGCTCACATTATAATGGAGGAGAAACATGCAAATGGACTGTGTATACACAAGATATATATATAGAGAGAGAGAGAAGAGAGAGAGAGAGAGAGGACTATATCTATATGTGTAGATATACATCTATATCTGTATATTTGTGTGTGTATAGATAGATAGATATAGACATATAGATATGTATGTATGTATATCTATGTATAAATTGGAGGTAATCTCAAAGGAAATGCATTGGAGGTGGAAGAATATGCTGTGACAAAACACACTGGGTCAAAAAAGGTACATTGAAAGACTCAGAAAATGGTATTAAATTAAAGGAAGTTAGAAAAGCCAGTGAAGTGACTAGGAAAGAAAAAATTTCAGGCATTACAATCATAATATCAAATCCCATTTCTAAAGGGCTTTAGGGTTTAGAGAGTGTTTTCCTCATAATGATCCTATAAGATAAGAAATATATACTAGTTGGGGCAGCTAGGTGGCGCAGTGCATAGAGCACCAGCCTTGGAGTCAAGAGTACCTGAATTCAAATCTGGCCTCAAACACTTAATAATTACCTAGCTGTGTGGCCTTGGGCAAGCCACTTAACCCCATTGACTTGCAAAAATATAAAATTAAAAAAAAAATTCATACTAGGATTCATGACCCTAAAAAACAGAAAAAGGAAGAAAATAAAACTCAAATAATATTCCCAATTCAGATACCAGGGAGAACTATAGTTAGCAATTATACTGTGCTTCAATGTTTGCAAAGTGCTTTATATGTTATCATATTTGATCTTTACAACTGTGAAAGGTAAGTGCTAAGGTAATAGGTAAGTCCTATTTTACATATGATGAAACTGAAGCTGAAAGAACACTTAAAAGACATACTCAGTCTTTTAGTAGTGGCAAAAAATTGAAAACTGAGGTGATACCCATCCATCAATTGGGGAAGGGCTAAACAATATGTGGAATATTATTATAATGGAATACTACTATACAATAAAAAAAAATGACAAGCAGAATGCTTTCAGAAAAATGTGGACTCACATGAATTGGACATCAATACTGTATGATGATCAACTATGAATAACAACTATTCAAAGCAATACAATGATCTTACTACTCCAAAGGAATTATAATGAAAAATACAATCTACCTCCAGATGAACTGATGGAATTTGAATTCAGATTGAAACATAATATTTCTCACCTTTTTTAGTGATTTTTTGGAGGGACTTGGGATATCTTCTTTTCTTTTACAATATAAATAATATGGAAATATGTTTTACACAACTGTACATGTATAACCTATATCAAATTACTTGCTAGAATAACAAGAGAGAGAGAGGTGCGCGCTCAGGATTATGAAGGTGGTGAGACTCGATTTGAATTTAGGTTTCCCTGACTCCAGTTAACAATGTTTTATGCACAGTATCATCTGTTTATCTGTCCCTGTATGTAAGAAATAAGTAGTAAAGTAACAATACTCATTCTCAGAAGTCTATGTACAAATGTGCAGAGTATAGATAACAAGAAAACAAGAGAGCTTACTATAAAACATGACAACTCACTTCTAAAACTTAGAAAAATAAAGCTCCTTATTTTAAATTTTTTCCTATTTAGACATATGAGGGAACATGCCTATCTCATTGTTCTGCAATTTGTAGTCTTATAAATTTCCTTGGGGCAACAAATTATAAAGCTTGCATGTATGAGATACAGTTTATAAAAAAGGTCTTCCTGACACCAAATGTTGGCCCATACATACATTTTACAATTGTACTTCTCTGTATTTTCCTTGAAATATGAAGTAAGTCAGATAAAAAGGATGGAGTAAAATCAAAGAAAGAAGAAATGCACAAGTGATTAAATCCAAGGGGGGAAGTATGGTAAATGTTTTGGTGAGGATCAGTAAAGTGATTAAAAAAATCACTTTGATTTCAGAGTACTAAAGACTACTAAAACAGAAGAAAAACATTAAGTTTCAGTAACACAAACCTGTCAATTCAGAGATATTTGCTATAGTCTCTCTATGCTGAGCAGTCAATCAACAAATTTCTGATTAATCATCATCATGATAATTTTAATGTTCAAAAAGAAATACTGGAAAAAGTTTCATTCTGTATCTAATTCTGATCCATTATGAGAAATCACAGAATCAGAGAGGTGGACAGGATCTTAAGGGCCATAGAGTCCAATTCAAATGTAAAACTCCCATTAAACTCCTTTAAAACCTATACAATTGTTTCTCAGAATGAGGGCCCAGAACATTTTTAAGGAGCTTATTCCACTGTTAGGATTGTTTATATGACACTGAAACAACATTTGTCTCAGGATTTCCATCTACTGCTCCTGGTTTTGCCCTCTAGGACCAAATAGGACAAATCTATTTCTTTCTCCAAAGATCTGAAGCCAGCTCTCATGCTGCCCTTGAGCCTTCTCTTATAAAGGTTAAATGTATCAGATAATTATTGATTAAAACCAACACTCAGGTCTCTTCCATCCTGGTTGCTCTCTTCTAAACCCTCTCCAAATTATTGCTGTCCTTACACAGACATGCCCAGAAGTGAATAAGTCCCAGGAAAGTATTATACAATGGAATTATCACTTTCCTGCTTTTCAAAGCTTAATGCAATCCGAGATCATTTTAGCAATTTTTTGATGACACATTATACTGCTGATGGAGGTACTGAAACTTCAAGATCTTTTTCAGAATAGACTTGCAACCTATATATCATCCTCAACTCCTTATTATCTCTCACTTCACATATCCAATGTTGCCAAGGACTAGTGATTTCACTTTTGCAACAAGTCTCCAATGGATCTCCTTCTCTCTTCTGATACTGTGATTCCTCTGGCCCAGGTCCTTAACATCTAATTTCTGAACTCTAACAACCTGGCTCAAATTGCTCCCCAATTATTCCTCCATTCAGCCATCAAAGTGGCTGATCACCCCTACCCTTTCTCAAAAAACTCCAGTGGTTCCCCTTTGCTTCCAGGATCAAATACAAAATTTATTTGGTTTTCAAAACCCTTTTTTGTGCCACAGCATCCTCCTTTTCAGTCTTCTTATACCTCACTCCCCAATATCCAGTGATATTGACATCCTAGCTATTCCATGAACAAAATGACTAGGCTCTAGGCATATTCTTTAATTGTCCCTCATATGCCTAGAATACTCTGACTCCTGGCTTTTTTCAGGTCCCAATTAAAATCTAGAAGTCTTTCCTAAGCTCTAGCTTTTCTAGAACCTTGGCTCTATTATTTATTTCCAATTTATCCTATATATAGCTTATCTATTATAAAAATGTCTGCCTGACATTTTCCCCCATTAGAATATGAACTCTTTAAAGTCAGGGTCTGTTTTATACCCCTTTTTAAGTACCTAGAGCTTGAATAGAGTCTGGTACATAATAAGCACATAATAAATACACACTAATTAAAAACAGCTGTTATTACTCCATCTTGTAGCCAAGTTTAAGATTTTACATTTGTCCCTAAAAATTTCCTCATCCATTGATGTAAACTGTCAAGTTCTTTTTGGATTCTAACTCTGAATCTCATGTAAAAACTATACTAGCTACTCTCTCAGTCTAAGTATGAATGAACACAGCAGAAATTTGTTGTTTGTGACAAAGAACCATAATAGGTTTGTAAAAGCTGGTGACAAGTAAGGAGGGTTAAACTTTGTTTGAGGAAAGTAATGTTAAGTTCCTTTGACCTTCAATCTGAGAACAGGTGGTCCAAGGGGAATGAGGTGCTTTAAAAATCTGAATATGGGGGCAGCTAGATGGTGCAGTGAATAAAGCACTGGCCCTGGGGTCAGGAGTACCTGGGTTCAGATCCAGTCTCAGACACTTAATAATTACCTAGCTGTGTGGCCTTGGGCAAGCCACTTAACCCCATTTGTCTTGCAAAAACCTAAAAAAATAAAATAAAATTCTGAATATGATAATAAACATAAATTATAAAAACGAGGAAATAAACAAGGAACTATCTGCTAATTAGATAATTAATGAAAGAAACTGAATTGGAAGAGACCTTCCAAGCCAACCTAGTTCAACCTCACCTAAACAAGAATCTCTTCCTCAACAATATACCCAGCAAGCAGTAATACAGACTTCTTGAAAGTAATAATACAGTCTCTACTTCATTCAGTGAAGTGTAAACACCGAAGTCCTAGTCTAATTGCCTCATGGGACAGATATCATGCTGTGTTCCCAAACCCTTTGAATACTGTTCAAAGAGCAAGCTCTGGAAGGTCCTCCTGAGCTGGGAAGCCTTTCAATATGGGCCTGGTCATAGATAATGAATATTCTGTATAAGACTAGTCAAGATAAATTTGGAAAGGTTCATAACTAGAAGTTGGGTCTGTAGACATGATTTGTTTTTTATTCTTCACAGCAACTCAGGAAGACTATCTACTAAAGTGTACCATAGTCATAATGTAAATGAGAAGACTCAAATTGATCACAATCCCACAAATTTCTTAATCGGTGATGTCTAAGAATACACATGGGTTGTAAGAAATTCTGTTCAAACACTTTTCTGAAATCAGATAACAATGTACCTATCTCTTTCCTGAATTATAGGACTAGTGACCACAGAGTAACAGAATCTTGACCAGAAGGAAGTTTGCAATCAAGAAACATGTTTTACATATCTTCTATAATCCAGAGACGCTATTAGGTGCTAAGGATAGAAAGACAAAAATGAAATAGTCCCAGTTCTCACTGAACTTATAATACACTGGGGGAGATGATATATACATCTAAGTAGATACAGAAAACAAAATAAATACAAGGAAGTATAGAGGGAAAGGCATTTTTCAATTGGAAGGTGATCTGGAAGAGTTTAATGTGTCTTAGCAATAAGGAGCTAGAAGAAGTAGAAGTTATCAGTAAATGCAAAGACAAGGAGATAGAAGATGGAACTGTCTGCCTGAGGAGCCATAAGATTGCCAGATTACTGGGACAGTAGAGTGGGGGAAGAGGAATAATTATTAAAAAATACAGTGGGAAAAAATCTATGGAAATACAGGATGTGAAAAGCTTTAAAAGTCAGGAGTTTTTGCCTCTGCAACTATTCCCAATTTGTCCTTTAAAAATTCTGTTTGTATATAACTACTTGCATGCTCCCACCTCCATTGGACTGTTTGCTTCAGAAGGGACTGGTTCTTTTGGGGGGGAGCTTCTTTGTATCCCCAGAACCTAAATACAGTACTTAGAGCATATAACAGACACTTAATAAGTGCAAAATGATTGACTGACTGATTTTATATTTGATCCTAGAGGTAAAAGCAAGCTACAAAAGTTAAATGAGTAGAGGAACAATATGGAAATGGCAAATAACTTTTGGAGTTATTTGAAGGGCAGATTAGAGTGTGAAGAAAAAGGGGAAACAATGAGGTATTCACTTAAGAAGTACAGATAATTGGTGATTTACTTGTGAGTAATGAGAAGGGCATTATGAGAGAAATGCTGGAAAGAAGGCAAGATTTGGAAATGTGGGAATAAATGGGATCCAAAGAGTGAGGAGCTAATGATAATGTTAAGTTTATCAACTTGGTAGACCAGAAATATGATGATACCATCGACAGAAATGGGGTGGTAAGTTTGGAAAGATGATGAAATGTCTATGGGACAGTATGAAATGTCCAACAGAGCCCTGGAAATGGAGGAATTGAGGACACATGAATGTGAGATTGGGGGCAGAAATATAAATCAGGGAGTCATCTAAAGAAAAGATATAATAATTAAACCTATAGGAACTAATGAAGTCACCAAGACAAAGTGTCAAGACAGATAAGTGTGAGAAGAAAGCCCAAGGAACAACCCTGGGGCACACCTATAGTCAGGATGGAGGCACAGTAAGGCTAAGCAGTCAGGAAAAGATTACTAAGGAGTGGTCAAACAGATAGATAAACTAGGAGCAGATAAACTAGTCATGAAAACTAAGAGAGAGAGAATCCAAAAAGCGAAGATTAATAATGCACAAGTCAAGAACGAAGATCCACACTTTTCCTAATTCACAAAAATTCTCTATAGCTCCAAATAATCATCCAGTCTCTGTTTAAGGATTTGAGGTGGCGGGGTAGAGAGAAAAAGGTAGGGGGCAGGATAAAAGAATCATTTTCCTTCCCTAAAATAGCAATATAGACATTGATTCTTAATCCTGCATCCCTACCTGATCTTCCACTTTGTGGCCCACTCTAATTTTTCCTTGTACTTTTAATTCAATGCAATCATAATTATCCTACTGCCCAGGCTTAAAGAGATCCTCATCAGTTTCACTTTAGAAAGTCTGGAAAAATTGTGATTAAATGCTTGCTATACCAAGCCAAATTATCAATATCTGAAAGTGTCACATCCACTGACACTTACAAAACCATCAACAAATCAAACTGTCATGTGACCTTGACCACTGATAATAAATAATACTTCTACAATATGCCATGACTACTTAACCTCAACATACAAATACCTAGGTTTGAATGAAAAAAGAATGCTTAAAATTCACATACCATACATATTCTACAATGGAAAACTACTATTGTTTTAAAACTAATTTACACGCAATTAAGGGTAGGAATTTATACATTCTGTACTTTAAAACTTCCAGGAGTCTAAGATAGTCGAAGTGTTATTTTATTTGTACATATAAACATCATCATCATGCTTCCATCCACCCATCTATCCATCACTGAAGCCTGATAATGCAGTGGATAAAGCACTGGACTGGAGTCAGTAAGACCTGTGTTCAAATCTGGTCTCAGACACACTTTAGTTTAGTGACCTCATTTTTTGTTTGCCTCAGTTTCTTCATCAATAAAGTAGGGGGGAAATAACAGTATCCACCTCTCAGAACTGTTATGAGGATAACAATTGTAAATCACTTAGCACAGTGCCTGGCACACTGTCAACATTATATAAATGTCAGTTTATTTTTTTTATGTTATCAATATCATAATAAATATGGGGGCACAGAAAGAAAGGAAAAGGGGAACCAAAAGCATTTCTCCACTCTATTCTGCTCACTCCAATAAATACAGCATTCAAGATGTAACTCAAATACGAATTCTCTAGGATTCTTTGAAAGATTCACCCCAAAGGAGTTGCCCCTTCAACTGCATTTTCGTAGTACTTTGTACTTTCATGGTACTTATCATAGGAATATATATATATATCATATATATATATATATATATATATATATATGATATATATAATATATATGTCATGTCTTTGAAGGCAAGGAATCTTATTTTTACGTCACATTGCTTTATCACATTGCCTTACACATTTGCATGTAGAAGGAAACAAATAGACTCTTTGAACTGAACTGAAAATTAATGGAATGTGATTTTTTATTCCTTTAATGATTCTGTTAGCAAGGAATTTGATATTGCAGATATGCAAGTATGCAAAAACATAACTGAGTAAAAATTATCTAAATCATCAAAATTATCTAAAAGTGTTTCTTTTAGAATTTTAAGTAGCAAGATATTTCTCAGACAATTTTTAATAGTAGAAGCCAAATTACAACAGGGAAATCCTAGTTATTTGGAAATTAGCTGCTTTACCACTTATAAAACCCTGACTTTGCATGAACCACATCAACAAGAAAGTTATCACCAAAACTTACAATAATTAAACTTTCCCTATATTTATTAATATGCAAGTTTTATTTTTGTCATTTATAATTTTTAGATAATGTTTGGTACCTAAATACATTAGCTTAATCTGGCTTGATAATAACAAGGGCATGTAGAAAGGCCATGTCATGTTTTACTTTCCCTCGATTTAGTCAGAGAAAGATAACAGTTTAAAAGCTAGGAAGAAATGTCATAGTTACAATTCCATTAGCTAATTCAACTCAGAAGCATCCTTTGGTTTTTCTATACTTTTTATCACAGATTCCAGAGATAGAAGAGAACAAGCGGTCAGTTGTGTGGGCCTTAGTTTTTTACTTACAAATGAATATATCATCTTTCCCTATTTCACTAAGATTACCTATATGTTAAAATGCCAAAGGTAGGGGACTCAGGATGGGACATTCAGGGGACGCAGACTTATTTGATGAATTTTTTATTTTTCCTAAACTGATTTTGTTCCCTCTTTCTTTCTTTGTATATAGAATAGCTATCTACTGAGGAGAAGAAAAAGGAAATATTGGGGGGGGGAGTGATATTTAAACAAAAAATTATAAATATAATTTTAAAAATCAACTGAAAAAATTTCAAACAAACTTTTTTAGGAAGGTATACTTACAAATATTAATATATCTTTTAGATATATAACAATATTTTTGAAAAAAAATTTCTCATTTTACAATAATCCAAAACTACCCTGAAGGATTTATGAGGAAAAATGCTATCTAATCTTGGAAAAAGAACTGATGGAAGTCTGAATACAGAGAGAAATAACTCTTTAAAATATTTTTTCTTTTTTTTTAATTTTGGTCTATGTTTTTCTTCTACAACATGAATAAATATAGACATGTTTTACAAGCATAACTTCTGTCAAATTGCTTGCCTTCTCAGTGAAGGTAGTGGGAAGAGAGGGAACGAATTTGGAATTCAATTTTAAAAAAAAATATTGAAAATTATTTTTACATGTATATATGAAAAAATAAAATACTAAATTAAAAAATTTCTCATTTTATGTCTATTTTTAAAATTAAAAGGAAAGAAAATCATAAATGGTTTATGAAGACAATTTTTAAGAAACATTAGTATATTAAAATCTTAAATACTTAAGTTTGTGACAACTCATGTCAATGGTGGATTTAAAATTTTTTAGAAATCTTAAAACATGAATATTCTCTCTATGGTTCTGAATTTACTATGGAAATATTAAACTGTTAAGTCTACAATATACTAGAAACTGATAAGTTACATGCTATACCATGGATAAAAAGGGTTTATCTAAATATTTAGCTACAATCAATTGTGTTAAAAAAAAAAACTCCAAAGATGTCTACAAAGGAGAGTACCATCTGTATCCAGATAAGGAGCTGTGGAGTTTGAACAAAGTGCAAGGACCATTCCCTTTAATTTAGAAAAAAAACAGCTTATTGTCTGATCTTGTTACCTCTTAGATTTCTCTTCTCTTTAAGGATATGATTTCTCTCTCATCACACCCAATTTGGATCAAGGTACAACATGGAAACAAAGTAAAGACTGATGGAGTGCTTTCTGTGGGGGGGAGGGGGGAGGAAAGCAAGATTGGGGAAAAATCGTAAAACTCAAATAATATCTTTAATAAAAATAAATTTAAATTAAAAAAAACTCCAAAGAACAGGTGAATTGACCATAGAGTTAAATGGTAGTTAAGGATATGGCACAAACACTAGTAGTAGGGTTACTTATTATCACAATCGATTTTGAGAAAACTCTATTTAAAGCTTTTTTGTTAAATTCCAAATTGATTTGGACAATCAAAAGGTTATTATTATCTAGTCCAGTAACTAGAAATTCCTTTTCCTGACAAATTCATTCAAATACAAATGGGAAAATGTACTTTTTCAACAAACATTTCCTAAATGCTTCTTAAGTTCCAGGCACTGGACTAAGTGCTGACAAAACAAAACAAAAACAAAAAAAGGCAAAACGTAGTCCCTGAACTGACAATCTAATGGGGAAGACTATAAGTAAGAACAGAGATTTACAAGATATACAGAGTACAAATAGAAGATAATCTCAGAAGGAAGGCACTAGAAGGAAAGTGGTTGAAGTCTCAAATAAAAAGGTTTTCTCTTGGAATTTGAGGTGAATATTTAAGGAAACCAGGGTAGATATGAATACAGAGAGCATTTTGAGCACAAAGGATAATCACTGAAAAGACACAGAGTCAAGAAAGCAGGTGTTGTTGAATCATAAAGCACATGCAAGGGGAATAAAATGTAATAAGATTGGAAAGACAGGAAGGGGTCAGTTTGTGAATGGTTTTAAATGCCAAATAAAAGATTTTTAATTTGATCCCAGGGGTAAAAGAACTGAGTAAGAAGCTAGCTAACAGGGCCAGCTCAGTGCTTTAGGAAGATCACTTTGGCAACTGTGTGGAAGATGGACTGAACAACAAGGAGGCAACAACTGAAGCAGTACCAGCATGAAGTAATCACGACCTGTACCACAGTGGTGATAGTATTACAGAAGAGATGGAGGCATAGAAGATGGAAAAACAAATTCAATTTGGCAACAGATTGGAGTGAGATTGAAGTGTGAAGTGAACTCGGAAGAGTTGAAGATGATATTGAGTATGGGAGCATAGGTCACTCAGATGACAATTTAGATACATTTCAAGGCACACTGGAACAACAGATTCTCATGGAATACTGAATTCACAATAAATTTAGCTCTGGATCCCAAAAGCAAGAATAAACTACAGATGATCTTTTTTTTTAATTTTTGTAAGACAATAGGGTTAAGTGACTTGCCCAAGGTCACACAGCTAAGAAAGTATTAAGTGGGGAGGCTAGGTGGCATAGTGGATAAAGCACCAGCCTTGGAGTCAGGAGTACCTGGGTTCAAATCCGATCTCAGACACTTAATAAGGCTGTGCAGCCTTGGGCAAGCCACTTAACCCCATTTGCCTTGCAAAAACCTAAAAAAAAAAAAAGTATTAAGTGTGTGTCTAAGACTAGTTTTGAACTCAGGTTCCCCTGTGCTATCTTAATGGCCTGCTGATGATGTTCTAATGACAAAGATGATCAACATGGGACAGCTAAGTGACCTACTGAATAGAGAGAGCATGGCCCTGGAGTCCGGAAGACCCGAGTTCAAATTTGACCAGGGACATATACCAGCTATGTGGCCGTAAAAAGACAAGTCACTTAACCTCGATTGTCTCTTGCTCCCCCAAAAATGGAGTATCAACTTTCTCTTCCCTGGTATCACCTATTCTAAATAGGTTTTGAGACTTTTCTTGTTTCCTAAAGCCTTAATTCTTCTGGGTTAAATCTCATTTCTCACTCTCCAATTTCGATTCTATCACAAGAATATTTTTAGATGACTTCATAAATTAGTATTAACAATATGTTCATCTTAAGAAACTCACTAAAAGCTGAGGTAAATCATCTTTTCTTTCTATCTTGTGAGGTTAATGAAAAAATTTACAGTGAGAAAATACATGTCAAGGCCCTCTAAAAATTAGACAAGTTAATTATTATTTTCTCATTAGCAGGTAAGTCTGAGGGAAATGGGAGAGTCCATGCTTAGTCTAAGTTACTATTCTTCTCCATCAAAATTTAACTTATCCAATACTGTCAATACATCATGATTACTTTTGGAAAATCCCTTTATTGTATCTACTTTTCTTATGGTAATCTCACATGGAAGTCCAAGGGTCTGTTTATTACCAATATAATGCTTTCATTTCATCTCCTGGTTGGGCAGAAAATGAACTAGAAATACATTACTTCAGGTTGTGACTGAAAATATAGGATTTGATTAACTAGTTAAAAAAAACAACATTGGGGCCTCTTCTTCAAAATTTCATCAATAGGAATATCTACTACTATTCAATGGGAACATAAGAATAGCTACCCAGTGCTTGTCAACAAATCATTACAAGGCACAATCTGCATTCAATTTCTACAAGGATAATTAGAATAAAATTTTTTTTAAAAAAACTTTTTTGAGAAATGGTTTAAAGATAATCGCCAATTCTATAAGACACCTTGATCTCCTCTGAGGCAAAGCATTATATAATTCCCAAATAACACTAGTATTATTAATGTTAATGTAAGGTTTGCCCATATAAATATCTTTATGGGTTTAGGCTTTTAGCCAAAAAGAAAGAACAGAAGCATGTCCTTGAATAATACTGTCCTCTCTATTTTAAATGACTCAAGATCCTGAGCTTATCAATCACTTCCTGCAGGAATTATTATTCAATACCAATAGAACCAAGAACTACTTTTATTCCCAAATCTTTCATTATATATTTAATTCTATATCTGTGATGCCAATTTCCTACCCTTGAATTTTATAACTTCATAAGCTTAAAGGCAATAATCACAAACATATATCAAAGTGACTTGCTATGCACAAAATCTCTCTAAGGTCATCCTAGGTAACTACTTTCAACTATATACTCTGTTCCAAACTGTCAGAAAAAAGAATAAAGAAAGCAATTTGCAAGTGATTTTTAATTCTGAAAATTAAGCAGGGGTTTGTTATTAAGTCCCATTTCTCAGTTCTGAAGTCACGTATCTATCATGGGGGGGGGGGGGGACACGATACACAGTAATTATAAATTGAAAGCCATGGGTCAATTATTTCATAATTTTATTTCCCTTCCTTTCTATTTGGATCCCTTATTTATTTCTATAGTTTTCCTGGTACATAGTCTATCTCAACTGCACTCCAACAGCATCATGCAGCACTGCTATGTTCAGTATTATATGCTTCTAACTATGCTAATAGAAGGAATAAAATCATTATATAACCCACTAACCTAAAGGAGCATTTCCAGATATCATAACATAGAAATGAAATAGAAAATAGTGAGATTTTTAACCAGGTAAAAAGAATTGTAATACTTTAAGGAAACTGAGTTTCATTTTCATGATCTATATGACAGATAAATGTAAGTATTATCAAAAAATATCATTCATAAAATATGAAGGGTCATAAATACTTAAACTATATTTCTAAATGATTCAATCTTCTAATATGAATACAATTTTCTCCTTCCAAATGAAATCATATATTTGTTTACACATATATGTAATACACTATATATAATTAAATCAATTGTATTCTGAGGGACAATATATTATTTTCATTTTCAAATGAGTTTTGAAGAAACAATATTATGTATGAGTATTACAGATTGTATACGTTAAAAATCACCACTCTAAGTGATGATTTTGTCCTTCATTCTTGAAGACTATTATATCAAGGGAGGTAATGCCATGACAAGCACATGAATTAGATCAGAGTGAGGGGTTGCTGTGCTAAGTCACCAGCTTCACTTTCACCTCCTGGGTCATCTGGATCTAGTGGCCAGATATCAATCAAGATGACCAGAAATGAACCTGTATGTGAGGCCTAAAGGATTAAGTAACTTGCCCAGGGTCACAAACCTAGTAAGTGTCAAGTATCTGAGGCTGGATTTGAACTCCCATCCTTCTAACTCCTAGGTCAATGAGCCATCTAGCTGCTCTAGTTATAAGCAACATTTTCATGAATGTTTATGACATAGTCAATTTAATTTATGTACCACAGTGATGTTAGAACAGTCAATGTTATATAAAAAAATATTCACAAAACTAGTTGTTAAAGCAACTCAACAACTGCTGAGAAGTCAAGCAGTATGAAATTACACATCTGAATCGCAAACTCATCAGTTCTTACAGAAGTTTTGGCAAACTTTACTAATCTCAACACCCATACATCATCAGAGGGAAAAAGTCTTTCCCTGTCTTATAAACCCTTAAAATTCTAGTTACCAGTTTACCTCTGATAAAAACAAATTCTTTGTTCCTAAGAACTCAACATTTCCTATTGGCACTAATGATCTTTGCCTGAGTTCTGTTTTCCTGATAATTTCTTGCAGGACAAGGATCTTTATCAATATTTCCTACAAGATTCCTGAAGCTACCCAAGAACAGAAGCAATGCTTTCTCCACCCTCCCTCCCACTCTCCCTTCATGCGCCTAATAGTCTCCACCAGACCTCTCAGTTCTTAAAAGTTTTCTGGAACAAATCTTAGTACATTGATCCACCATTATCTCTAAAACTATCAGGGTTAAGTCTAAAAGCTCATCAGGAAAAAAGGATATTTGAATCTAGCAAGGGGCATCTTCCCGTTTCCTAGGTTGATCCTTGGGGCTTAAATACACAAAAGTATTTTTTTCCTTTTACCTCCTAATTATCTAAAGTGATCTAAAGTTTAGGCAATATGATCAAAAAACTAACCACACACAACAGATTTTATATATATATATTTATATATATATATATATAATGCTCATTCAGCCTCCACTCTTTAAATTAAATTACAATGAAACACATGTAACATCTTCTAGGTTAGTAATTCTTTCCTTGGCATTTTAGTCCAATTCCTACGTTAAATTTTCCAGAAAAAGATTTTTTAAAAAAGATTTGTGCTCATGAATTGAAAATAAGAACCATATTCACCTTTGGCAAGGGAAAAGATGGAGAATAACTACTAAGAAAAACAGTAAAATGAAAAGAAACCAGCAGCCTTTCACCTGACTGTAAAAAAGTCTTAGACAACATGAAATTAAGGGTGCTATTAATATTTTTCAAGTCCCTGAAATAAATCATTTCTTACCTAATCTGAGTTCTCCAAAGTTCCCACACCCTATCTTCTTGCCAACCCTGAAGTTGGGTCCCACCATGAGAACCCCAGATGATGAAGAGGAACTAGATGGTCGAGAAGGATGTCCACTCCTTTGTGCCATGGGTTTACTTGTACGTTGTCTTTCATCTTTTTCCCTATTAGTATGGTCCATGATCTTACAATGTAGTCTTTCTGCCAGATGAATGGCAACAATGTGTACTTCTCTCTTTAAACAAGAAATATATCCAAATGAATCACTAAATCAAATTTGAACCATAGTCAGAGAAGTGGAAGCAGGTCATTTGGCACCATATTCATGCTCCTAATGCACATTCAGATGATAAAAATCCATTGATTAGTTCCTGGAGGACAAGCAGGATGAAGGACTTACAAGTAAAGGAAGATATTTTGAAACCTAGGGGGGAAAAAAAAAGAAGAAACAGTTAAAAAAATGTATTTCAAAAATATAAAGAAAAAAATTATTTTGCTAGAATGGATATCTCAAATAGTACAAACTAAATAGCATCCTAAAAGTAGACTTCAATTTGATATTTTCCAACATCTGTTCATTGATGCTAATTATTTATCTGGTATTTTACTTATGAATTCAGCAGGATACTAACAATGGTAATCCACTATACTAAAAGGCAATAAAGACTTTAAAATAAAATGATTACTTTATGAAAATATATTTTTACTGAGAAAAAACTTTTGTTCTGTAAAATCAAAATGAAAGAAGTAAAAATAGTCAAACCAAACTACAGTGTCCTATTTTAGAGTGTCAAGCACTGTCAACAATGAAGCAATATTTCATAGTAAGTGCTACTCATTCACTGAGTTATTATGTATGGAAGAACAGTTCTGAAAGAGGCTAGCTGAAACCTGTGCAAAGGGCAAATAACTTCAAGAATAAAAAGAGAAAATGAAAGCTCTGGTCTAGTTTTTATCACAGGCTGAATATGGGTAGAAAGATAATATGACAATAAATATCTACCTGCAGAATTCTAAGATGAAAATAAGATGAAGAGGAAAAGAGACCAATACAACTATGAGAAGTCAAAAACTAAACTATTTGAGAAAGATTAATATCTGAAGTTAGCTGTGTGAGAATTATATATTACTTAATAATTTTAACAGTTTCAAGAGGAAATATTTTGATAATTCAGGTAAAATTCTCAAAACAAGCAAATACATAGTTAAGGTTTATCATGTACACACCAAAACAATTTTCCCTAAACAAAAGACATGTGTGTCTTTTGCAACTCATCTCTTAATCAAATCTCTCAGGCAAAAAAGTTACTCTAATAGTCATTCTGATATAACATTTCATTATGAGTTGAAACAAATTAAGAAGTTCTTAGTTCTTAAATGTTGGAACAATTTTATTTTCATTTTTGAACTCCAATCACCTAGCATGGGACCTAGTGAAAAATGACTTTACAATTAAAACTTAATTTAGTTCATCTCTCTATATAAAATAAGTTGTTTTGACTATATATATGTTCATTTTGTTTATACAAATGAAATGGTTTAACTACTTAATGGATTTGCCTCCCAAGATGCAAGGCAAGTATGACAATACACATAATAAATATCTAACAGATATCACAGATAATTGTTTTCTGGGCATTACTGTATGTTCCTTACATTATGGGAGACAAAAGCTTAAGATATTTCCCTATGTTCAAAGAGAACACACTTGCACATAATCTATTCTGTTAGGAAATAACTGAGAAAACAATTGACTTTTAAAATGCATATTCTGCTGATAAAGGAAACAGACAATTCATTAGAATATAAATAATATTTTTCAATTGTTGATATTAACAAATTAAAAATTTTATATATTTCTAAAATTATACTTCCTTTGGTAAGGCATTTCTCTTTGGAATATTACATTTTCATTCTAACATTTAACATGAGGAAAACAATTTTTACTTTTCTTTAAAGAATAATATTTATCATTAATTATTAATTATTATACTTCAGAATAATATAACCTTATTCTATTGATTAGTCTTTTACTCATGTATGTTTGCACAATTGTATTTAAAAAAAAAAAAACTTGTGAAACATTCAGTTTATAAACTCACAGAAAGGACCTAAAGTACATCCACTTAGGAAAAGCATGTTCTGTAATGTGCTTGCAGAGCAGAACAAACATTTTACCTCCAAACAACATTAATATAAAAATGAACATGCAGGGTTCAGTTTGAAAACATGCATGAAAAATTCATTTTGTCCATTAATACCCATATTATCTGCACTACCCGTCTCATTTAAGAAATTAAAGCAACAAACTTTCTTTTAAAATAACAGGACTGGGGTGGCTAAGTGGCACAGTGGAGAGAGCACTGACCCTAGGGTCAGGAGTACCTGAGTTCAAATCCAGCCTCGGATACTTAATAATTACCTAACTGTGTGCCCTTGAGGAAGCCACTTAACTCCATTACCATGCAAAACATAAACAAAAACAACTAAATAAATAAATAAGTTTTAAGAAAATAAAATAGAATTTCTGGGGCAGCTAGGTGGCGCAATGAATAGAGCACTGGCCCTGGAGTCAGGAGGTCTGCCCTCAGACACTTTATACTGGAAAAATAAATAAAATAATAGGATTTCTATACCACCCTATGAAATAACCATGCTCCCATGGTACACATAGGTAGCAATTAAAACATCTTTTCATGCTCAAAAAATTTATTAATTTTCCATTACTATATATTATATATTATGTATTATATATTATATATTAATTTTCAAGGTCCTTCATAATCTGGCCACTACTTTCCTATATCATACCATTTTTTTAAGCCCCAATCTAATTTCTAACCTTTCCATGAATCTTTTGCTGAATACCCAAGCTCACAATTATCCTTTCATCCTCTAAAAAATTTCCATAGACTTTTGTTCCCTCAAAAAATCTGTGATACTTCCATATATGTAATATCTTACATTGCTGAGTTGTTTTATTTAAAACATATGCGTTCTTTCTCTAGAACCAAAATGCAAACTTTTAAGCACCAATTTCTATGATTTTTATGTATTTATATCCCGAGGGCCAAGTATTATATTATGGAAGTATTGCAAATGATACTGAGCTCAAAGATATGACAATATGTATGTGAATGAAGTGGAGCAACGACAGAATAGAGAAGGATGATGAACTAGCAGGCCGTGATGTTAGAGACAGAACATTCTCAACTTAAGTTCTAAAGTTATCCACCATGAGGACAGTAAAAAAAATCAAAGGTGGATGTAACAAAACTATAAACATCAAGCATGATGCAAATGAAGAAAAATGAGAAGATACCCCCAACTCCACCCCTTCCTAGGTGAGGGAAGAGGTCCACATGCACTACACATTTCACAAAGTTCCAGATTTTTCAATGAAAAAATGAGTTGTGTAGACTTTTTCCTCCTTTTTTTGTCTATAGAAAATCAAGACAAAGTCAAATCCAACTTGTAAAACTGGTGCCCTACGGTTTAAAAGAAAATATTACACAGATTTAAAATAAGGAATAAAATCCTTCATTGTAATATTTAAATTTAAATTATTTAAAAATATTTAAATAATATTTAGGGACCAAGGAAGTCTAACCCTAGTTGCACAGATGAGAAAAATAAGGCATATAAGCAAAGCTAGTAGCTTAAGGTCACTAAACTATTAAATAACAGAATTTTTTGAATCAAAAGAGTGAAAATTAGAGTTAGAGGGTATAGATTCCAACTTGCCCTGCCCCATTTTCTACTTATATATTGCTGATCAAGTCCTTCAGAAGTATAAACAAGGAAATTAACTTTATACTAAATGAAACTTAGGTTGAAAATGTTTAAAAAGGATTAAATTAAGGACTGAATAACAGCATTTTCAAGAAGCAATCTGAAAGCACTTATAGTAACTTTCAATACAGTTATACATATTTCAATATAGTTACAGTAACTTTTCAATAAAGCAGATAAAACAGGATAAATAAGTACAGCTTACAAGATAAAAAAAGCATTTGGAACTAAAACATCCAAATTAGTTTTTTTTTTTATTTTAAGAGCCCTATATAAAAATCTTTAACTGGAATATGATTATATCTATCCTTATTTCTTTTAAACATAAAAAAATAAACATACAACTACTATACACAAAAATGAGAGATTTTTCCCAAATCAGGGGGAACTAGAAGCAGTGGAAAGGAAATCCCAAAAGAAATAGCTAAATATATTTAGAAACAAATGATGTACATTTTTATTGGAAATAATAATAATAATAATATCAATAATTTGGTATTTATATAATACTTTAAACTTGCTAATGCAATATACACACATTATCTCCTTTTAAGTTCCCATCTTGCTTCATCATACGGGTGACTAGTAGTATTGGCTGTTTAAGAAGAGAAAGTCTATAAAACCAAGAAGACAGCATTGTACTTTGTTTTCCATGGAATTTCTCCAATCCAGATTAGTTACCAAGGATGATATGATATGATGATATGATATGATATGTGATATGATATGATATGATATGATATGATATGATCATCCTCATTCTCATCATCCTCTTGGTAGATTTACAACCTAGGTGTCAATCTCAATTTAATAATCTCATTTATCCCTATTAACCAAACCATTTTCAAGTTCTATCAATTTTACCTTTGAAACACCTTGTTTTAAGCCCTTAACTCCTGGACTATTGAAATAGGTAGCTGATTATTCTGCCAGTCACAGGGTTCTCCCTACTCCAGTCCATCTTCTGATCCAATTGATCTTTCTCAAGCATAAGTCTGACGATGTCATTCTACTATTCAATCAACTTCAGTATTGAATATAAAGTCAACTTTTTTTTTGTTTTTTCAAAAATCATGAATCTGCCCCTTCTTACTTTTCCAGTTTGCCATTGGACTCTGCAATGCTTCTTGTTCCTTCCCACAAATTACACTGAAATGTAAACGTTTTCCTCAGCTTTCTCTCCTCACATCTGGCTCCTGGCTTCTTTCATCTCAACTAAAGTTTTTCTATCTTTCCTGGTCCTCCTTAACTTCAAACCCTTCACTATGAGATGATCTCATATTTGTCTTATATGGATTTTGTTCATATACAATTGTTTTTATGTTGTCTCCTCCATTAGCCTGTAAACGAGAGGAGACTGCTTTTCCCCCTTTCTTTATATCCCTAGTGTTCAGCACAAAGAGTAGCAAACAGAAAATATTTTAAAAATGCCTGCTGACTTGACTATCCTTCTTCCACATGGCCAAATATGAACCAAGTTAAGATAACAACATCATATTAGCTTGTCATAAAATTCTTTAGTTATGCATATAGGACCCAATGTCATTTTGACTCACAGGAGGTGAGACTGTTCTCTGAAAAAAAGATTAATAATCTCCATTATCTATTCTATCATTTTAAAAAATTGTTATCTTTTTTAGATACATCAATTCCCAATAAATAGCCTTCATCATAAAGTACCTTCTCTCAAAAAATATAAGCAGAACCATCTAATGTGGAAATTAACTGAAATAGCATGCATAATTTTTTGCTCAACTATTTGTTGAACTATTTCTTAACACAAAGAAAGGAAGTATGTTTTGCTTTCAGTCATCTGGAAACAACATTGATCATTCTACTTGACCTATGTCCTAACGTTGTGTTAATTTACATTGTAATAATAATAACTGTGTAGGTTCTTCTCTTAGGTCTCTGAATCAGTTCTTCCAGTGCTTTTCGTAATTATTCATATTCATCATTCATTATAATAGCCTTCAGCACAGTATATTCTCTTAGTGGCCTTTGTATTAGGGGAAAGAGAAAAGAAAATAAATATTTATACAGTTCCTACTATAGAAAGGTAGCTATAAATGATGCACTGGACTTGGAATCAGGAAGACTCATTTTCATGAGTTCAAATCAGACCTCAGAGGCTTACTAGCGAAATGACCCTGAGCAAGACACTTAGCCCTGCTGGCCTCAGTTTCCTATTCCGTAAAATGAGCTGGAGAAGGAAATGGCAAATCACTCCAGAATCTCTGCCAAGAAAACCCCAACTGGGGTCATGAAGAATTGATATAACTGAACACAACACTATATGCCAAGCTAAGAGATTTGCAAATATTTATCTTGTTTGATGGGAGAATTAAGAGGAAGAGGAAGAAGAGGAGGGAAAAGGAAAAAAAAGGATTTAAAGTATGGTCCTATCGGTTGGTGGCTTGTAAACAAGTTGGTATTTTGCAAAGGCTTTCAAAATTAACAGATTTTCTAGCCTTCTGGAATACTATTAAAGCGATAACATTCTCTTGAAGCATTTGTGTATGTGGTACTTGCCATGCAATTTCCTATTGTGACTGCTTGTCTAGTAAGATTTTTTTTAATTGTTACTTTTAACATTAAAAAAAGGAAGGTAGGGGTGGCTAGGTGGCACAGTGGATAGAGCTCCAGCCCTGGAGTCAGAAGTACCTGAGTTCAAATCCAGCCTCAGACACTTAATAATCACCTAGCTGTGTGGCCTTGAGCAAGCCACTTAACCCCATTGCCTTGCAAAATCCTTTGAGAAAAAAAAAAAGGAAGGTTAAGAGAGAAGTCCTGATATTTATATACTGGTTAAAACTGTCCTGGGCATGAAAGCCCTCCCCCCAAAGAAGCAGGTAATGTTTGCAATACACTCTCATCCAAATCAACCAATAGCTGAAGATGCCATGCTGCAAGATAGATCTATAGACATCACTTCTCCTCTGACTTATGACTTACTTTATGGCATCCTGGTAGTTATAGATTTTTAAATATTTGAAATGGGATTATTTAAGATTTCTTTGGTGGAGAAAAAGGGTTTTCTTGAAATTCCATAAACAGCTTCTCTGAGGAAAATTTGGGGGTTTGGGGTTACTTATTTTTTAATCTAAAGACTTGAACCACATTTTCTCCATGTGAATTTGTTTGTTTTCATCTTTTTCCAAAAATTTCCTTTCCCCAACAACATGATTGTTAGAAGTATCTACATTTCTAAAACAAAGATACCCTATATAAAAATGGATTATATATATACATGTAAATAATATGTATTTGTATATATTTATATATATATATTTATATAGTATTCAAGAATTGATCACAATGTCTAGATATAGAAGAATAAATACCAAAACCTAAAAATGCAAATACCAAAGGAATAAAAGGCATGTTTTAATGCTTTGTGACAGATTACAATAGTTTGTACTGTAAATGTACAAATCAGACAACTTGCATGCTATCACAAATAAAAAAAAAGATTCACACCAAAGTCAGAATGACTTCTAATCAATGTTTTTCTATTATATTCTATTTTCTATATTCTATTATATTCTATATTTCTATTATATTCTTAATATATTTAAAGGGAACACTAGTAATGCATTCTAAATGATTTGTAAAACTTATTTGACATCATTCTTCAGACATACCTGCCAAGAAGTCAAGTTAGATTGTGGCGAAGTGACCCTTCTTGGGGGGGGGGGGGGTGAGTGAAGATATGTGTTCCATAACTCTCAAAATACAGAAACATCATTTATTTGCTATAGCTAGTATCAGAATTGTACAGGGAAAATACATTCTACATTGTTTCAATTTTAGGTGGCAGGAATTAAAATGAGGTCATTTTTAAAAACCAAATGCAATCTTCCTTTCTTTAACCACACATTTAAAAGGAAAATGTTTGTGCTTGGTTCACTAACATGGTCTTAAGCAAAAGTGTTTCCCAAAATGTCCTTATATTTAGTTATGCAAACTTTTTTCAAAAAATAAAGTATATTTGTATTATTTGCCATTCATAAATTCCATCCATATTACAAAATCTTCTTTTCCTGCTAGCAGAAATATAATGGTTTTGTTCTTTTAAAAAAAGGTTATATTTTCTATTCTAAACTCACTTTTACCTTTTAAAATTCTTCTGAAAGCTCTTATTTTCATTTTTAATTCATTCATTAATTAAAGTTTTTGATATCTACTTAAATCAGTCAAAAGGTTCTTGTGGTTATTCCATCATTTCTGGGGATACCATTGTTATAGGAGAATTAATTATCCCTTCTCCCTACACTCTCTATACTCTCTAGTACTAAGGTACTAGATATTTGGTTTTGGTTTTTCAGGATTCCCCCTTATTTCTTTCCTGCTTTTGCTGTAAGATTTTCATTACTGGCAGATTATTGAATTCACCCAATTATCACTGAATAAAATTTGAAATCATGCTAAAAAATAAGTACTAAAATGTCTACTTCCTGTTACCCAGAGATCCTACTGTTACCTAGCTCAAAGAAAAAAGTAGCATGTATGTGTACATACACACACACACACACACAGATGTATAGCTCTCTGACCTTGGGAAAGTCACTTAAACCTGATTACCTCACATTCGGCTATCTTCAGTCATTCTGATTCATATCTGGCCCTTGGATCTGGAGGAGAAAGTAAGGCTGGTGACTTAACACAGCATCCCTTCACTCAACTCCAATTCATATGCTTGTTATGGAATCACCTTCCTGACATCATGGTAATCTTCCAGAATGATTGACAAACATCAATCATCAAAGAACAAGAGACTAAGTGATTTGACCAGAGTCACATAGCATGTTTAAGAAACGGGAATTTAAACCCATTTTTCCTAGCATCAAGGCCAGTTCTCCAAACAATAGAAATTGTCTCTCTCCAACTTGAATAACCAAACAATGGAATATTATGAATAGGTCCACCTGTGGAAATACTCCTAGGCTCTTCTCTTTAAAATATGATCTCTATGCTTTCTTCTTTAGTAACCTCATGGCATTAATCATCCATATTAGGAAAACTTTCAAATTTCTGTTATCTAGCCGTACTCTACCTTAACTTCCATATCGACATTGTCCAACTCTATTCTCCCCTCCTGAGTTTTAGTAGCCCATCACCAACTGTTTCCAATATACTTTGAAAAGGATATCCAATAGGAACCACAACTGCAACATGTCCAAAATAGAATTCATGCTATTTTCACCAAAATCATTGCTATTCCCAACTTCCTGATTTCTATTGCAGACACTACTATCTTATAGTAAACAACATTCACAATTTCATAGTCATCCTTCACTCCATATATGTATTCAGTAAGTTATCAAGAGAAGTAAATTTTGTTTCTACAATCTCACGTTTACCTTCCTGACGTTGTTCACAAGAAAGCCTCACTAATTTAGGCCTTCATTATGTTTCACTCTCACTAAAGTGCCTCCCAAATTGTCTGTTTGTCAAAGAGATACTTCTAAAACAGGTATGTCACTCTCCTGCTCAACTCCTTTAGTATGTCTCAGAATAAATACAAACTCTCCTTAGGCATTTAAAAGTATACCCATCATCAGTCTCTGGCCCAACACCTAGAATGCACGGCCACCTCTAAAAATCAACTCTACATCTAAGAATCCCTATCTTCTTTCAAAAATTCATTCAAACACCAGCTCCTTTAGTGCGTATTTCACAAAACCTTCATCCTGCTCATCACTGTCTTGCTAAACCCCAAATTATCCTGGATTGGTTTTGTAGATTCATAAATATGTACATGTTGTGTCCCCTGACAGAGAGTAAACTAATTTAGAGTATAAAGTGTTCCATTTTTGTCTTTCTATCCCCAGAACCTAGAGCAGTGTCCAGCACTAAGAAAGTGCTTATTGTTTGTTAATTAATTAGAAATGGAATTCAAATAACTTTTTACCACCAATCTTAAGCCAATACTATAATATAGGAAGGAAATGTCTCTGTGGGTCAGGCTAGGTGCAATGAAAGTTGTTGCAACTGATAGCAATCCATTTAAAAAAAAATTAAAGCACATTTTTCAAAGGACATTCTTGACCACATCCAAAAAATGCAATTGCTGAGTTTAATTCCACCTTCTGAGTTTTCAACTGTTAGAATCTGCCCAGATTTTTCCATAATTTTCTGGTTTTAATAAAGAGAAATAAATACTCAAGATAAAGCATTTTAGAAATATCATCCCAACTTTATTGAAAAATAAACATGTATCCTCAAGGAGATGATTAATAGAAAAAAAGTTTCCAAATATAAAAGAATATTCTTAGCATTAGCAAAATCAGCTAATCAAAAATGTAAATGAAGCAAATGTCTATCAACTGGAGAGTGGCTCAACTAAATGCAATTAAATATTATTATTCTATAAGAAGTGACAAAAATGAATAATTCAGAGAAATATAGGAAGACTTTTATGAACTGATACAGATTTAATAATAAAGAATCAAAAACACTATACACACACACACACACACACACACACGTGTGTGTGTGTGTGTGTGTTGTCCACAATGATGCAATAAAAGCAAAACTATCATGTAGTCAAACTCAGATTAACTCACATTCCACAGAAGAAGCACACTTTGTACTCAGTAGAGAGGTACAAGTCGGGCGGGGGGGGGGGGGGGGGGGGGGGAGAAATTGTAACACAAGCTGTTAGATCCATTGTCAGTTTGGTTTTACTTAACTGTCACAAATCAAGAATCAATAGAGATAATTATAATGAGGTAATACCTTAACATAAAGGAGGGGAAAAGCATCAATAAAGTTTTATAAAAAGGAAGTTAATTATAATTCATTCTAATCAAATGATCCAAAAGTCATTTATTTCCTAAATAATTGTAGAGCCACTAATACTATTATTATTATTATTATTATTATTGTTATTATTGTTATTATTATTATTATTATTATTTTAAGTTTTTGCAAGGCAATGGGGTTAAGTGACTTGCCCAAGGCCACACAGCTAGGTACATTATTAAGTGTCTGAGACCGGATTTGAACCCAGGTAATTCTGACTCCAAGGCCAGTGCTTTATCCACTATGCCACTAGCCGCCCCAAGCTACTAATATTATTTTAAAATTAATTTTATTTACATGAAAAGATCCAAGTTTTTCAAACTTAAGCTTTTTAAAAAGATAAATAATCGTAATTATTTCACCAACTGAAAATTTTCACATTTCACATAGATAAAGCAAAATTTGAAAATTACTAACATAGTGAAACTTGTTCATAAGGTTCCTATATACACTATTCTAAAGAAATTATAATGCTCAATAGTACTGAATAATTAAAAGTCAAAGAAAAACATTCAGGGGGGAAATAAAATTCCTAAGTCCTAGAATGAAATCTGTATATCGCTTCATCTATTCAGATATGAACAATTTGAAATCTGTAACCAAATTAACTGAATAAATAGCAAGTTACATCTAAGTTGGTTTTCTTTTGTTATGATTACATTTGATTCCCTCTTCACTACAGTTAGGAGACTATGGATATTAAAAGTTGCAAACACAAACATGGTGAATATGCAGCCTAGTTTTTCTTTTTTTAAGACTGATATTTTATTTTTCCAATTACATGTAATGAAAGTTTTTCAACATTCATCCACTTCTATATTCATAAGTAACACTTTTTCTACCACTATCATATCCCACCACCCTCAGCAGCAAACAGTTTAGTAAACGTTTTACATGTTCATTTATCTTTAATATGTTTACATATGAATCATTCTGTATATGAGAAATTAGGACTAAGGTAAAAGAAAGAAAAACATGACACAGGAAGGAAAAAACATAAAAGAAAATTTTTAAAAGTGAATATATTATTCATTCAGATTATCTGGAGTTTTTTTTGGTTTGTTTCATTTTGTTTTCCTCTGGATGAGGATGGTGTTGTCCAAAACTGGTCTCCCAGGGTTGCCCTATATCTCTGAACTGCTGAGAGGGTAGCTTAGTTTTTCTGAACGGTTTCTTCAACCTTTCCACAACCCCTTTTAAACCTTTGTTACAAAGAACAAATAAATGAGAAAGATACATTTGGAAACAAAAGTAAAAATATAAAAGTATCACTAAAAATATACATTAAGAAATGGCTACATATAAGAATCAAAATATTATTTAATTTATATGGTTTAAGAACACTCATTTTAGATCACCCTTTTGATTTCTTACCCATATCTCCTTCCATACCTTCACCCCACAAAAAGTCAACCAATCACAAGTTTCCAGGGCTTCATTAATTCCCATACTTCAAGGAAAGGTTTCTCAAACAAAAAATGCTTTTTACACTTTGACCCTGTTAAGTCTAGATTAAATTAAAGTTATAGGTGGAGGTTTCCCCTTAGAAGAATTTTACAGAAGGTAAAATGAGAATTAACCAGTACTCACTCCTACAGGATAGCCATATCTTTTTCTCACTACTTCCTAAAATATCCATTCTTCGCCTTTTCCTCCCCCCAAAAGGCAGACTGTATACATATGTATAATTAATTACATTAATTATACATATGAAAATGAAATTTGGTTAATATGAATCATAAATTAAATCTGGAGATCACTCGGGAGAAAAACACAGTTTAAAAAAATTACAAAGAAAATACTATGCTTCCTTCTAAAGAAAATTAAGGTATTACATAGAATAATTTTTATATTAAGCTTTTTCCTTCTTAATGACATTTTTAGGAATTTATGAAGGATGAAATTTTAGGAGAAATAACAGCTCTTATAATCCAGGCACTACATATACCAAAGATGCTGAAAATTCCTCCAAAACAATCTAATTCACAAAAATGAGAAAAAAAAAAAGATCAAGCAATCAATAAGAATTAACTGAGCACCTACTAAATGTCAGGTTTCTAAGTGTTTGGAAAACAAAAAGAAGCAAAAGACAGTAAACTGATTGTCCCTCTTAGAATGCCCAATCCAAATGTGGAGTCAATACACAAACAAACATACAAAGCAAACCATAAACAGGATAAATGAGGAAAAAAATAATTAACTGGAAGGCACTAGAATTAAAAGGAGCTGAGAAAGGTTCCTTGTAAAAGGTGAAAAACCTAATCCATGTTGAATACTTCAAAAATCTAAATTTCATTAATCTGGATAAAATTCCTCCTATAATTAAGATCACAAAACTGTAACTAATCTTAAAAATGGCTGTAACATAAAAATTTATGACTTTATGGATTACACAGTTAGTATGAGCCAATAATCAAAAGAACCTTTGCAGGGCTTACTCTCAAGAGTAACTTTTAGACATCTAGGATCACTTCTCTTGTCAAAGTAAAGGCAACTAAAGGAACTTGAGGTCCAAGGAGGCATATTTCCCTTCTAAGGTATCACTACAGGATAGGAGGATTAACTTCATAAATGGATCATAACTCTATATAAGGACCCTTGAATCAAACTAGAAAGGACAAGTAAAAATAAGTGAAGGTGGGATAGTATATACAACATGAGGAAATATTAAAGAAAATATGATAGAAGATATTTGTATAAAAAAGTAATTGAGAAAGATCCAGGTTATATCTTTCTATGACTAGTAGAAACTATGGTCCTTCTCATACTATTAGAACTTGCTTTCTCTCTTCCTTCTTATTACTACTCTCATTTCCAAGTCCTCACACTACCTACCCCTATGCTTGGAATGCACTTCCTGCTTATCATAACCTCAAAGAATTCTCTTTAAAGAGAATTGAAATAATCACTTTCTAAAGTACTTTATAAGAGAACTTTCTAGGAAACAACATCATTTTAAATTTATTCTCTTGATATATTTGTGTGTATATATGTATATACATATATGTATATATAAACTTGTTTTCCCATTTTGGACATAATTGTCCTGTATCTGTAGATTGTATCGGGAGAGCTAAGCACAGTGTCTGGCACATAGTAACTGCATAAAAAATACTCACCAACTGACTAATATAGATGAAGAGTCTGAGGAACACATTAGTCAAGTACCAGAGACCACAAATAACAGTTACGGCCTTCAGTGATCGCTCCTCAGTGGGGCACTTTCCCTGAGTCAAACTTAGGACAGTTAATAACTCTCACTTGCCTTAGTGATATAATTCTTTAAAATTTCATATACTTAGGGAGGGAAGGAATATTTATGACTTCACACATGAATAAATGAAGAAAAGAGGTTAAATGATTTGTTCCCCCCCCCTTTTTTTAAGAGGCTAGAAATGAAGGCATTGCCCACCAAGAAACGACTGAACAAATTATAATTTATGAATTCTATGGATTCTACCTTAAGAAATAATGAAAGAGGCATAATCTTAAAGAAAACTGAAAAAACATGCATAAACTGATAAAATGGATAGAAAGAAGAATCAAAAGAAAAACTTTCAAAATAACACTGTAAAGACAAACAACTTTGAAAGACTGAAGAATTCTGATCAACACATAAAAAACCATGGTTCCTGAGGACCAGAGATCAAATACACTCCCTACCTCCTTACGCAATGATGTAATAGTCTCAGAGTGTAGTCCAAAACATGGCTAATGCAGAAATTTGTTTTGCTTGATATTTAATATGCAAGGTTTTTTCTTACCTTTCTTCAAAGGGAAGTAGAGAGGGGGGGATGGGAAAGAGATGAAAGATATGCTCATTATGTGAAAAAATATGAATTTTTTTATAAATACCACTAAAAAATATTTTGGTATTCATGGGAATTTTCTTTTTCTCTCTTATCTCCTTTGAGTAAATGTCTACTAGTGGGATCCCTGGATCAATAAGTATGGACATTTTAGATAATTTATTTGGGTAATTCCAAACTGCTTTGGAATTACTCCCAACAATACATTAGAGAACCTATATTTCCTTAAATGTAATACAGACTATCATCTTTTATCATCACTGCCAGTTTGCTGGAGAGGCAAAACATTGAAAATGTTTTGAGATACCTTTCCCTTATTATTAATAATTTGGGGCATCCTTTCACATAGTTGTTACTATTTTACAATATTTCTTTTCAAAACTGTTGGAATGACTTTGGTTTTACATATTTATAGTATATACCCATATGTCTTAGTTTCCATATTATCTTCTGAAAAATGTGATATCAAGATTTTTTTCCTCAATCACCAACTTTCCTTTCTTATTCTACAAGCACTGCTTTTGTATAAATGCTTTGTATTTTATGAAATTAAAATTATCTATTTTATGTTTTATAATTGACTTAATTGCCAATCTGGTTAAGAATTTTTCCACAGATTTGAAAGTTATCTATCTTATATCTGATATTATTTTAATGTTTTGAATTTAGTTGAGAAAATGTTTTGGTTTAAGTCATTATCCTGTCAGCGTGATTTTCAGTATTCCCAATAATTTTTATCAAATGGGGAGTTCATTTTTAATTATTTTATTTTAGGCAGCTAGGTAGTACAGTGGATATAGCACTGGTCTTGGGAGTCAGGAGAACAGGGATTCAAATCCAGCCTTAGACACATGAAACTCATTAGTTGTGTGTGATGGTCATGGTATTCTTTGAGAATGAAGGACAAGCATCATTTTGAGTAGTTTATCAGCAAGAGGATATTGAGTGTTTTCATTCTCACCTAGTCTGTTGCACTGATTTACTTTTTTATTTTATATTTTTAAAGTATTTTTTAGGTTTTTTTTTTTTCTTTTGCAAGGCAATGGGGTTAAGTGGCTTGTCCAAGGCCACACAGCTAGGTAATTATTAAGTGTCTGAGGCTGGATTTGAACTCAAGTACTCCTGACTCCAGGGCCCATGCTCTATCCACTGCGCCACCTAGCTGCCCTCCCACCCTTACTTCTATGATTGCTGTTCTGTAATAGGATGTGCCTATTCTCCCTTAAATTCTATGAATGAAGTCACTTGAATAGTAGAAGCTTATGTAGCTTTGCAGAATGAGAAAGAAAGCAGGAAGCAAGAGTGGAAAAAAAGAAAAAGTGGGTAAAGCAATTTGGTTACATCGAGTTTGTAATGGGCTGGAGATGACACAACTTTAACAAAATTGAAAGGTTAATTCTCAAAATAGCTTTAGACATTACTGTTTCCACATCAACAAAAAGGGGATAGCCAATGCTTATCTTCCACTCTACAATCAACATATATTTTGATACCTTAACACAAAGGCACAAGAATGAAAAAACAAATTGCCTCTTTCAAATCATACTAGATAAGATGATTTTGATTACATCAAATTAAAAAGCTTTTACACAGATAAAACCACTGTAACCAAGATCAAAAGAAATGTAGTAAATTGGGAAACAATCTTTACAACTAATGATTCTGACAAAGGACTCATTTCTAAAATATACAGAGAACTGAGTCATATTTTTTAAAACAAAAAGCCATTCCCCCACTGACAAATAAATGGTCAAAGGATATGCAAAGGCAATTTACAGATGAGATCAAAGCAATCCATAGCTATATGAAAAATTGCTCTAAATCATTAATTATTAGAGAAATAAAAATTAAAGCTTCTCTGAGGTACCACCTCACACCTCTCAGACTGGCCAATATGACCAGAAAGGATAATGATCATTGTTGGAAAGGTTGTGGGAAATCTGGGACACTCTTACACTGTTGGTGGAGCTGTGAACTCATCCAACCTTTCTATAGAGAAATTTGGAACTACACCCAAAGGGCAACAAAATGAGCATACCCTTTGACACAGCAATACCACTACTGGGTCTATACCCTGAAGAGATGATGAAAAAGGGTAAAAACATCACTTGTACAAAAATATTCACAGCAGCCCTGTTTGTGGTAGCAAAGAACTGGAAATCAAGTAAATGTCCTTCAATTGGGGAATGGCTTAGCAAACTGTGGTTTATGTATGTCATGGAACACTATTGTTCTATTAGAAACCAGGAGGGACAAGATTTCAGGGAAACCTGGAGGTATTTGCATGAACTGATGCTGAGTGAGATGAGCAGAACCAGAAAAACACTGTACACCCTAACAGCAACATGGGAGTGATGTTCAACCTTGAAGGACTTGCTCATTCCATCAGTGCAACAATCGGGAGCAATTTTGGGCTGTCTGCAAAGGCAAGTACCATCTGTATCCAGATAAGGAGCTGTGGAGTTTGAACAAAGTGCAAGGACTATTCCCTTTAATTTAGGAAAAAAAAACAGATATCTTATTGTCTGATCTTGTTACCTCTTAGACTTCTCTTCTCTTTAAGGATATGATTTCTCTCTCATCACACCCAATTTGGAACAAGGTACAACATGGAAACAAAGTAAAGACTGACAGAGTGCTATCTGTGGGGGGGGAGGGGGGGAGGGAAGAAAAATTGGGGGGAAAAATGTAAAACTCAAACAATATCTTTAATAAAAATAAATTTAAAAAAAAAAGAAACCAGGAGGGACGGAGAACTCAGGGAAGCCTGAAGGTATTTGGATGAACTGATGCTCAGTGAGATGAGCAGAAACAGAAAAACACTGTACAACCTAACAGCAACATGGGGGTGATGTTCAACCTTGACAGACTCACTCATTCCATCAGTGCAACAACCAAGGACAATTTTGGGCTGTCTGCAATAGAGAATACCATCTGTATCCAGAGAAAGAATTGTGGAGTTTGAACAAAGTCCAAGGACTATTCCCTTTAATTTAGAAAAAAAAAACATATCTTATTGTCTGATCTTGTTATCTATTAGACTTTTTGTTTCTTCCTTAAGGATATGATTTCTCTCTCATCACACTCAATTTGGACCAATGTACAACATGGAAACAAAGTAAAGACTGACAGATAGCTTTCCGTAGGGGGGGTTGGGGGGGGTGGGGAGAGAAAAGTAAAATTGGGGGGAAAATTGTAAAACTCAAATAAAATCTTTAATAAAAAAAACATACTAGATAATGGATTGCATCTTTAAAATTACATATTTTATGACCAAAGAATAACAAGCTCATTGTGCCTGTTATTTTTAAAAGCATTTGATTAAGTAAAATGTCATTTTAAAATCTCTAGTACAAGGTATCTGTCATCCATAAATTAAAACTATAAAAACCTTTGAAGTATACCAACAGAGCTAATCTCTGCTCTGGTCTAGACCCTCAAATCATTAAGCATTATCTGTATATATTAGAAACTTAATACTTTGTTAGGTTGAATTAATATAAATTAAGTCATAAAGAAGTATCTGTCACTGTCATGATAGCTATCCAGAGCAGAGTTCAAATCAAAGAGAGGTTCCTTAGAGTAGGTGAGGTCTTCCAAACATTCCTCTTTACAGGCTATATAATACTGACTGCCACAGAACACAGGTCACTACAAAGACTCCTAAATGAGACCTGTAAACAAGTAAGAGAGTACTGACTACCCAAACTGGAGGGAACAAGATATAGGGGCTGGATTATTGGACTTGGTATCACAAAAACCTCAATGTGAAACTTCCTATAACCCTTAGAAGTAATATGAATATGAGAAATCATTTATCTTCTTTAGGAGAGAGTTTTGATGTGGGAGTCTTTCATAATCTGGTCCCAGGATAGCTTTTTCTTCTCATTATACCAGAAAGACTATTTTATGGAGGATTCATACAGGAAAAGTGTACATAGAGTGGTTAGAAAAAGCAATATAAAATCACTTTCAAGAACTCTCTTAAGAACTCTGAAACTGAACTGTGCCAAGGGAGATACTATCACAGGTGTACCAACCCTGGCACATCCTTATCAGAGAAGGTACTGTGCTGTATGAGCAAAGCAGAATTGAAGTGACTCAAAGGAAACAGGAAATGCATAATTTTAGAGAATTCATCCCAAATGTTCACATGGACTCTTGGTGCCCAACCTGTGGTAGAGCATTCCAAACTCATTTTGGTCTGATCAGCCACAGTCAGACACACTGTAACTTGACACTTAACATAGTGATGTCATTTTATTCCTCTTTTAGAATGAAGGACAACAATCCTACACTTCCCTTTCTATACAAAGCTAGCCAAACCAGTATGCTGAATGGATCTCACACAAAAGAATTCAGCTCTTGTTATCATGTTTTTATACTGATTTTTCCCCAAACCTGGACTGTACTCCTGGAAATAACTCTTGGAATCTTTGTATATAACAGCTCTACTCAACATATTATTTTCTTCAGAATCCAGTTGAATTCTAAATAATGTATTTTTTCTTCAACCTAGCTGCAGTCATACCCCCCTCACAATCACATGTATTGATTCTGCACTTCTCTGAATATCTACTGCCATGGACACATTGAATTTAAGCTCATGTTTTCATTACTTTCTTGTATGCTCAATTCCAAGTAAGAGTACACATTACATATCAGATCCTAAATAAATACTTAACTGAAAGATCTATTAATTAATTTCCCTGACAAAACTGTATTATTCAGAATCAATGGAAAACAATGAGCATCTATAATATAGATTATAGTTATTGGCTCAGGGATTACAAATTAAAGACTCATACAGAAAAACCTAAATAGAATTAACAATAAAATCCTAAATAATGAGGTCGAAGAACAAATCATAGAAACAGTAATTATTAGAAGGGATAATAAAAATGTGAAAGGAAATTATGCTAATGAAACATACCAAAATTTCTTGAATGTAGCTAAAGCAGTCCTCAAGGAAAAATCATATCCCTATAAAATACATTACAAAACAGAAAAACACAATATTAATAAACATTATTTAAAAATTAAAAAGCCAACAAATGAATAAGACTAAAATAAGCATAAAAGAAGAGATCTTAAAATATAGAGGAAGAAAACAAAAAATATAGAGAAAAACAGAAAAGATTTTGGAAACAAAAAAACACAGAAACGATAAAATAAAACCAAAACAGTAGTTAAACCTTTAGCTAATCTGATCTAAATGAGTTCAAGTAAAAAAAAAGAATCAAAAAAATAATGAGCAAGGTGAAGCCAAAACAAAATGAAAAGAAATAAAAATAATCAAAACTTTGTATACAGATATAAGCTATCAAATCTGAGAACACAAAAGAAATATACAAATACTTAAAAAATATAAGCATCTAAGTTATCAAGAACATCAGATAAAAGATCTTAAATAACCCAAATTCAGAAAAGAAAACATTTAGCTGAAAAGAAAATACTAAAGCAAAAAAAAAAAATACAGGTCCTAATAAGATTCTCTGGAAATTCTATCAAATTTTGCTATTTTTACAAACCATTCTTAAAAGTGAAAAAGGGACCTACAGATTCTTTTTATCAGACAAATATTGTCAAAACGCCTAAAACGGGGAAAGTTAAAGAGACAGAATGAAAAGATTAGGTCAATATCAATAATGAATTTTTAAATTTCAAAATTAAAGAAAAAATCCTACCAAACAGGTTACAGAAATTTATCTAAGAAATCATTTACCATAACTAAAGCTGATTTACAAAAGGGATGCAAGGATTGTTCAACATTAGGAGAACAATCAACATAATTAATTATATTCTATTCTAAAACTATATTACTATCTCAAAAAATGCAGGAATAGTCTCTGACAAAATACAGCATGTGTTTATTTGAAAAACCTTACAAATTATAATGGGCTTTTTTTAAGTATCATAAAAAGAATCTACCTAAAACCAAAAGCAAAAATAATATGAAATGAGGATACAGCAGGACCATCTTCCAATAAAGGAGAGCAAAGCAAGAAAGCCCACCCTCCCTATTATTTGATATAGTTGTTTTGTTTTTTGGGGGTTTTTTTTGCAAGGCAAGGGGGTTAAGTGGCTTGCCCAAGGCCACACAGTTAGGTCATTATTAAGTGTCTGAGGTCACATTTGAATTCAGGTACTCCTGACTCCAGGGCCGGTGCTCTATCCACTGTGCCACCTAGCCGCCCCCTATTTGATAGTTTTATAAATACCAACAATAGTGTAAGACAAGATAAAGATAACAAAGCCAAAAAAGATAGGAAATGAGGAGATAAAACTATCTCTCTATTTGCTGATGAAATGTTGATTTAATTGGAAAATCCTAGTGAATCAGAAAGATACTAATTTGAGAAAGTAACATCTAAATTGTCTCAAGTCAAGTTGGAAGCTGTACAGAAACCATGAAAAATCAATACCATTTCTGCACATTGATAACAAAACTCAAGAATGAAAACTAGATAGGGAAATCTCATTCCAAATAACTATAAAATGGGGGCAGCTAGGTGGCGTAGTGGATAGAGCACAGGCCTTGGAGTCAGGAGTACCTGGGTTCAAATCTGGTCTCAGACATTAATAATGACCTAGCTGTGTGGCCTTGGGCAAGCCACTTAACCCCATTTGCTTTGCAAAACTCTAAAAACAAAAACAAAAACAAACCAAATAACTATAAAATAAACTATACGGGGATTGACCACTAAATTGCACCAAAAACTGGTATAGATGAAATTACAAAGTATTACTTAAAGAACTTAAATAGCTATTCATGGGTAGGCCATGCCATTATAATAAAAACAGCAATATGACTAAAGTATATTAATCAAATTGCCAAGAGGATACTGTAAGGAATTCGGTAATATAAAAATAAATTCATTCAGGAAAACAAATGTAGGGATGAAGGGAGAATACTCCTCCCAGGCCTCAAATAACACTAAAACTTCAAGTATCCAACTCATCTGGCATTTGACTAAAAATATATAGTGAATTCAATGGAAGAAACTGAGTAAGGGAGGAACACAGATGAACTCAATAAACAGTGTGTGCGATAAAATGAAAAACAAATTACCTGATGGGAAAACTCCTTGTTTGAAAAAGACTGCTAAGGAAAGCAGAAAAGCTAGATGGCAGAAATTAGGCTTAAGACTAGTATCTTATACCACATTCTATAATATATTTTAAAAAGGATATGCAAGCTTAATATTAAAGATAAAACTTTTTAAAAAATCATATGCCTTTTGCAGCTACGGTAGATGTATTAACAAAAATCAGGCTATTGCAAAAGATAAAATAGGTAACTCTCATTACATGGAATTAAAAAGCTCCTACACAGACAAAATTAATATAATAATGCATTAAGAAAGGCAATAGTCAAATGGGAAAAAATAAATGGATCAAATTTTACTGTTTGAGGTTTGGTAGTCAAGCTAAATAGCATAACAATTACATAAGTGGTGAAAGTATATGAACTAATAGTTCTTCATTTTTTTAATAAATTTTTTTATTTTTCAAACTTAAATACAAAATAAGGAAAAAACCATTATCATGTGAGCAGAAAAATGTGAAAGAATTCATAATATAAAGCAAAGATTTCCATTTCAAAAAAGTCAATTTAATAAATATTATACATTATATTCAAAAATATCTATCTTTTCTTTACTTCCTTGTAAGTTTTCTTCAGTTCCCTACTATGTACTATTTATTTTTTTCCAAATCCCTCTCCAGTAAGACTACAAGCATGAATATATACATGCAAATATATACACATGTACAAACATTTATACATACATACCCACATACACAGATATAAATACCTATTTATATATGTACACACACAGACACACACACACATATATACATGGAAATATATATATATATATATATATATATATATACACACACACATAGAGAGAGAGAGAGAGCTGTGTACACATAGATATGTGGATCTCTCATTTTTATTTTCCTGAAAGCAATAATCCCTCTTTTCATTCTTCTATTATACTTCAACTTGCTACCTTGCCCTATTCCTTAATTTACCATTCTACCAAGAATTCCTCCATTAATTTACTCTCCTCCCATTGATCTTCAATATACCCCTTTTATCTTACTCCCTCACATAATACCCTCCCTTATCCTCTCCTCTTTAGCCCATTCCTGATGAAAGTAAGTTTCCTGAAGTACTAGTTCTCCTTTCCCATCTTCATTCCTCTATACCGATTCTGCCTCCTACACCTCATTTGTATGATAGCTTTTCTTAAAATCTCCTACACCTTTTTATTTTAAAAATCCCACCCTTCACAGTTCTAACCCAATCTTTTCTTTGAGCTACGTAATTACTAATAACTATCTTGGACATATGGTTTATATTTCCATATATAAATATTAAACAATTTGTCTTCATTGAGTTCCTTGTAATTAGTCTTTGATGTTTACCTTGGATCTTGTATATCAAATTTTCTATTAAGTTCAGGTCTTTTTGCAACAAAATCTTTAAAGTCTGGCAATTCATTGAATGTCCATCTTCTTTTTATTCTGGCTTATGCTTAACTCTGTATGTATGATATTTTTGACTGCAAGCCCCGGTCTTTGCTCTTATTGATATGTCGTGGTCTAAGGCCTGTGATCTTTCAATATAGCCACTGTTAGGTGCTGTGTAATTCTAATTGTGACTGTGCTATATTTGAATTTTTTTTTCTTGTTACTACAATATTTTCTTGTTTATCTGGAGGTTTGGGAATTTGGCTATGATAATCATATCAGCTTTCTTCCTAGAATCCCTTGCAGGTGGAAATAAGTGTTTTTTTTTTTCTATTTCAACTTTCCTCCTCATGTTCTAATACTTCAGAAAAATCTTCTTCCATTATTGTAGCAAGATTTTTTTTTGATGGTAGTTTTCAGGTAGTCTGACTCTTTTTATATTCTCTATTCTTGGTTTATTTTAAGAATCTATTGTTTTTCTTATGAAGTTTTTCACATTCTCTTCTATTTTTTAATTTTTTGTTCTATTATTTCTTGGTTTCTTATAACTACACTGGATTCCCCTGGCCTAATTCTAATTTTCAAGGAGTCATTTTCTTCCTTAAGATTCTGGATCTTCTTTTCCAGTTGGGTAACATTTTTTTCATAGTCTTCTTGTTTTTTTCTTGGATTGCTCTTATTTCTTTTTTTTCTTTCTAAGTTTTTCCTCAAATCTATCTTATTTGAATTTTAAAGTCTTTTTTTTAGTTCTTTTAAGAATTATTTTTAAACAGATAGTCATCGTTAGAGGAGAGAATTTCTTTTTTACTTCAGGAGTAAGTAAATGACGAATCCTAGTCTTCTCTATTCTCAGAGTAATAATGTATTGGATGGGTTTTTTCTCTTTTGCTTTTTCATTTAAATTTTTTTTTAGCAATTTGTTACATTCACTTCCAGTCCTGGGGAATGGGGGATAATGACTGGTCTCAGACACTATCCTAGGCCCATCATTTGGACTCCTATTCTGCTCTAAGCCATAACTGGGACCTCTCTGTACACTGTGCTGAAAATAAAACTCATTCCCTGAAAACCCTGAAGTAGCAATAACCTGCTGTTACTGTGTACAATATTCTCTTGGTTCAGCTCAATTAATTTTGCAGTTTTTTATGAAGATTTTACTGAAAGGCTCTTGCTTCTCATCTGTTATAATATAGACACCTATTACAATTGCAGACTCCCTACTTTTTCAGTCATTATTCAATTGATGATCATCCCCCCCATTTTCCAATTGTTAGTGTGGTCAAAGTCTTTAAGCTTCAACTTTAGTATCTGACCTTCTAGTGACTAGCCTGAACTAATTTCTTTAAGTATTTCCTGCTTTGATCTCAGATCTCAGAATCTCAAAAGTTTTCTGTAGCACCACAATTCAAAATCATCAGTTTTGTAGCACTCAACTTTCCATATATAGTTCAAACTCACACTCATGAAAAAACCGAAGCATTGACTATTTTGACCTTCATCAGAAAGGAAATATCTCTGCTTTTCAGTTTGCTAGACAGATTTGCCATAGTTTTCCTTCCAAGGAACAAGTGTATCTAACTTCATGGCTACAGTCATTGCCTGTAGTGATCTTTGAAACTCAAAATATGAAATCTGATGCTGCTTTCATTTATTTTTCCTGTTATTTGTGAGGAGGTGATGGGACCATTACCAAGCTCTTAGCTTTTTTGATGTTAAGCTTTGAGCTTAACATCCTCTTCCACCCTCATGAAGTGAATTAACTGCAATTCACTTTTCTATCATCAGATTGGTATCATATAGTTGTTGATATTTCTCCTGGCAAAGTTAATTCTAACTTTGGATTCATAAAGTCTGATATTTCACATAATGTACCCTGAATATAAGTTAAATAAATAAAGTAACAATATGTCCTACGCCTTCTACTTTTCCAATTTTGAACCAATTGTTTAATATTTGGTTGTTACTCTTTGGTCTTCAAGAAGGCTCCTCAGGGGACAAATATGATGATCTGATCCCCTCCATCTCTTTGAGGTTCTGTAACATTTTGTTGTTATACTCACACATTATTGTGATACACACACACACACACACACACACACACACACACACACACATTAGCATAGTCAATGAAACAGAAGCAGGTGCTTTTTGGAACTCTCTTGCTTTCTCTGGAATCCTGCAAATGTTAACAATTTGGTCTCTAGTCCCTCTAACCTCTTTAAAACCAACCTGCTCTTTTTGGCAATTCTTGATTAAATTATTTGCTGAAGCCTAGCTTGCAAAATCTTGACTATAACTCAATTTGGAATTTGAGATGTAACTATTCGGTAATTTGAACGTTCAATGGCATTGCCCTTCTTTGGGTTTAGAATATAAAGTGATCTTTTCCAATCCAGTGTCCAAGATGAATTTTCCAAATTTGTTGGCATTTTGAGAACAGTACTTTCACAACATCATCTTTCAGGATTTTAAGTAGCTCAGTTGGAATTCTATCACCTCCAAACTATTAGCAATGTTTCCTAGGGTCCACTTCATTCTCCACGATGTCTGGTTCTAGGTCAGTAACACACCATGATGGTTATAGTGATATTATAATCTTTCTTGTATAGCTCTTTTATGCATTCTTGACATCTCTTCTTACTCTCAAAGAAGACCATGACATTAGGGGACGTGATGTCACAACAAGCAAACAAATTGGATTGTAGTGAGGGGGTGCTCTGCTAAGTCACCAGCCTTACTTTCTGCTCCAGAGCCATCCAGGTCCATTGGTCAGATAAGAATCAGGACAACTGAAGACAGTCATGGATGAGAGGCAATCAGATTTATTACATGGTAGATAAAGAAGAGGCCTCAGAGTCAGGAGGATGAAAGGTCAAATCTGACCCCAGACATTTGATACTTACTAGCTATGTGACCTTGGATAGTCTCGCATCCAGGTCATTTCCAGTAGTCCTGATTTATATCTGGTCACTGGCCTCAGATGGTTCTGGAGGAGAAAGTAGGGCTCATGATTTAGCACAACAACACTCCCCACTCAAATCTAATTCATGTACTTGTCATGGCATCATCCCCCTGATATCATGATCTTTGAGAATGAAAGACAAACATCATCATCTTACTCTCCTCTACAACTGCTAAGTCTTTACAAGCATTTTTGTTTCTTAACAAGTCCATTTTTGCACGAAATATTTCCTTAATGTCGCTAATTATCTTGAAGAGATCACATCTCCCATTCTATTGTTTTCTTCTATTGGTTTTGTAATGTTCATAAGAAAATGATCTCATCTGTCTTTGTTATTCTTTAGAGCTCTGTATTCAGTTGGGAAAAACTTTACTTTTCCCTTTCCTTCTTTCCTCAGCTATTTGGAAGGTCTCATTATTCTGCTTTCATGCTCTTATTTTTCTTTGGAATTTTTTTGTTGCTGCTTCCTGTACAACATTGTGACCCTTCTCCATAGTACTCCAGGCTTGCTATCTACCAGACCTAATTCCATAAATCTATTCAGCACTTCCACTTCATATTCATAATAAATATTATTTAGTCATACCAATAAGATCTGGTGGTTTCCCTACTTTCTTAAATTTAAGTCTGATTTTACAATTAGAAGCTCATGATCTGAGCCACAGGTCTTATTTTAACTAACAGTCTAGAGCTTCTCCACCTTTGGCTACAAAGTATATAATCAATCTCTGATTTCTTTACTGAACATCTGGTGATATAGTAGGCACGTGAATAATAATTTCCTAATGAAATAAATATTGAGTGACCATGGGCATACCACTTAAGCTCTTCCATACTTAGTTTCGATATAGTAAATTGTTTTAAGACTGGGTCTGCACTTTAAATTATGAAGGGAACTCCAAAGAAAAAAACCATCTTAACAATGTAGATCAGTCCCTGCCATGCAGATTGCAGCTAGTAGACAGTAACCTGAAGTGCTGGAGAGGTGAAGTCTGTCCTGTCAAGATAATATAGCTGGTATGTATCACAGGCAAGATATGAACCAAGATTTTCTTGGCCCAAGGCTATCTCTCTATTTACTATACAATCTTACTCCTCTGCACAACATAGAGCTAATGCTGTTGTAGAGAAAGCACTTAGTAAACGTTAGAATGTCAGGAAAAAGTGGGTTCATTTTCAAAGGTAACATAGCAAGTCAGGACTAAACTTCTAATAAAATGCTTACTGGTCATCTATAGCAAGGTACTGCTTTCCAATAATTGTCTACTGGGTTGACAAATCTATTCTGAATCTACTGATTAATTTAAATTGCAGCTGAATGATTAGTGATAATTAACATAAAAAGAATTTTACAAAACTTCATTAAAAATTACTGGGAACAAAAGAGTAAAATAAGTAAAAATGATTAATTCTAAAAATCAGGAAAAAATCATTTTGATTTATTTACTCAGTTGTTAATGATACTACTAATTATCAACTAAATAAACTACAAGGTTGAGAAATCCAGTAACCAAAACTATTACTTGGCTGATTTTTGAGACATCTATAGGCTTTAAGCATAATGAATAGATTCATGAAATAAGCATTTAATAAGTGAGCACTAAATGCCAGATGCTGGGGATACAAATACAAAAACATTAGTTACTAGACTCAAGGAGTTTATAATTTATTGGGTTGGACAGGTGGCACAGTGGATAGAATGCTGGGCCTGGGTCACTTAACCCTGCTTACGTCAGTTTCCTCATCTGTAAAATGAACTGAAGAAGGAAAGGGCAAACTACTAGGGAATCTTTGTCAAGAAAACCCCATATAGGATGCCTATCAATTAGGGAATGTCTGAACAAATTAAGGTACATGAATACTATGGAATATTATTGTTCCATAAAAAACCATAAATTGGGGCGGCTAGGTGGCACAGTGGATAAAGCACCGGCCCTGGAGTCAGGAGTACCTGGGTTCAAATCCAGTCTCAGACACTTAATAATTACCTAGTTGTGTGGCCTTGGGCAAGCCACTTAACCCCATTTGCCTTGCAAAAAAAAAAGAAAAAAGAAAAAAAAGAAACCATAAATTGTCAGACCCTAGAGAAACATGGAATGAATTATAGGAACTGATGCTGAGGGAAGGGAGCAAAATTAAGAGAACATTGTACACTTTTAACAACTATGTGAGTTGATCAGCCTTGATGGATGCAACTCCTCTCAACAATTCAGAGAACTAGGACAGACAATCCTAGGAGACCAGCTAGGGACAATGTTATTCCCAACCAGAGGAAGAATCTGAGTGAACACCACATTCACTTTTTAAAAATTTCTCTTATGTATTTCCTTTCTCATGATTTTCTTTCTTTTCCCCTCTAATTTCTCATACTGAAAATGACTAACCTGTAAACATGTTAACACAAATGTGTATGTATAATATTCAACTGATTGTTTGCCACTGAGGGGAAGAGGGTGGAAGGAAATTATATAACTTTAAAATATACATATGCATGTGGATGAATATTGAAAAATTTTCATAATGTGTAATTGATAAAAGAAAAGAAAAAATCAATTGAAAAAAGAAAAGAAAACCCCATATAGGGTCATGAAGAGTCAGTCACCACTGAACAACAAATGTATCAGACACTGCTCTAAGTACTGGGAATACAAAAAAAAAAGGCAAAAGATAGCCCCTATCCTCAAGAAGCTTACAATAAAATGTGGGAGACTACATTTTAACAAAATATTTTAAAAAGCAAACTTTACATAGTAAGTGGAATATTCCCAATAAAACCATTTCAGGATTAATATTTCTAGTAAAGTCCTCTCAGGGTTAAGAAATATTAAAGAAAAAACAATTATTCTTAAACTATTTCAAGAAGAAAGCCCCTTGTATTCCAAACAGGCAGCTGACTCCCCTAACTTTTGATAAGACTACTTTTACTGACTACTAGGATAGTAGAATTTAGAGTCCTCTTGTTTGGTGATAAGTAGACTGTTCTTAGACCTTGTGTTCCAAGACAAACAAGTCCATTACTTCAATAAGATAGTTATAATCCTGAAGGTTATTCTCACCATCTGGACGGTGAGGTAATATTTTATGAAAATCTTTCATTCTTTTCTTTGTTGCTGGGGGTAGATTTTCACAAGTAGAATGAAGACTAACCAATGAGTCAACTGAGAGGGACGATAGGGAGAAGGAGGGGATTGTGTTAGGCCATATAATTTTGCTTGACTGTCAATTCAAGGCATCTCCTTGATCTTCACTGCCTTTCTGAAACTCAGAGTGTGCCTTTTTCTCAAAAAAAGTCAAAGTAATTTTTTTTTTTGCTCAGAGAAGTCTCTATATTTTTTAAAGTGGATTTTTATCCCACACAATAGGAAATAATTAACTGAAGGAAAGCACAAGAATTAAGCGAGGTTGGGGAAGGCTTCAAGTAAAAAGCAGATTTTGTTGGAACTAGGGAGCTCAGTAGTTAGAAGAGAGGAGGAAAAATGTTCAATGCTTGGGAGGCAGATGGAGAAAATGCCAGAAAGAGATAGAGTGTTTTGTCTGCGGAAGAGTCTCAAATCAGAGTTTCTTGTCTGAGTCAGGAGGTCAGTGGCACTGGATTGAAGAGTACATGTCAGAGAGCAAAGTGAGAACACTAAAAAAGTAAGAGGGGACTAGATTATAAAAGGTTTTGAATGTCAAACACAGGATTTTGTATTTGATACTGGACAAGATAGAAGTTTTGGAAGAGAAACATGGTTGAACTTGCCCTTTAGAAAAATTACTTGGGGGGGGGGGGCAGAATAGATCCTGGATTGAAGTAGAGGGAGATCTGAAGCAGGCTACTGTAATATCCCAGTGAAGTGATAAGACTAGAGGAGAAGTAGTGTCAGAGGAGAGAAGGGAGTAGTAAAAAAGGTGAGAGATGTTGCAGAGGTGTAATCAACAGGCCTTTGAAAACGAATTAGATATACTGAGTGAGAGGTAAGTAGGAGTTAAGGATATGAAACTGAAAAGCTTCTTTGTAAACAAATCATGTTCCTAGGATAAGAAAGGAATACTAATGAGGAAAAGTCTTTGTATTAAGTTTTTCTGTTAAGTCTCTGATATCTAAGCTCATGTATAGATTCACAGTGGAAGATGACACACTCATATATTGGTAGAGGAGTTGTGAATCAGTACATAACCATTCTGGAAAGAAATTTGAAATGAATGAGAAACAAAGCAGATGTTCATCAATTCAGGAAGAAAAGGAAAAATATATACAGACAAGTATAATAAAAAGCAAAATGCCAATCAGTCAATTAGTATTTATTAAGCACCCCTATATCTCAAGTACCATGAACACAACATGCTAAGTGGAACACAATGAAACAATCTCAGCTCCAGGAAACCCACAGCTAAATGGGGAAGATAATAAGGAAGCAATGTCATACAAACAAGATCTATACAGTATAAATTTGATCTTAGAGAAAAGGCACTAAGGAGAAATGGAAAAAGCTTATTCTAAGAAGGTGGAACATTCGACCAGAGATGGTATAGAATTCAGTTGAGGAAGATTCCATGGAAGAAATAGCACCAAACATTGGCTGTGAAGGGAAAAGAGAGGTTTCTAAAGATAGAGATATGGAAGAAATTTATTTCAGTCAGGGGCTAGCTTGAACAGAGAAAGAAAAGGAAAAGATCAGGAAAAAGTCAGTGACAAATAAGGTAATATTTTAACTTTGGGGGGATGAGAGAGAAAGGATTAACCAATCAAAGAGAAGGACAATATAGGGGCAGCTAGGTGGCGCAGTGAATGGGGGCAGCTAGGTGGCGCAGTGGATAGAGCACTGGCCCTGGAGTCAGGAGTACCTGAGTTCAAATCCAGCTTCAGACACTTAATAATTACCTAGCTGTGTGGCCTTGGGCAAGCCACTTAACCCCATTTGCCTTGCAAAAACCTAAAAAATAAGAAAATAAAAACTAAAAGTCATTTCCCAGTTGATAAATAAACAAAGGATATGAGAGGAAGTAAATCCTCTAAATCACTAAAATTAGAAAACTTAAAATTAAAACAACCCTGAAGCTCCACCTTACAATAATCAGACTGCCAATGTTCACATTAAAAGGAAAATGGTAAATGTCGAAGGGGCTATGGGAAATCAGGCACATTAATGAGATACTATTTGTAAAAATGCTTAGTAGAGTACCTGATGCTTAGACATTTAATAAATGCTTCTTATCTTCCCCATTCCCTTAATGTACTATTGGTTGAACGGTGAATTGGTTCAATCATCCTGGAATGCAATTTGGAACTATGCCCAAAACGTTATTAAATTTTACATACCCTTTGATAAATCCATACTATTACTACATCTATACCCCAAAGAGCTCTAAGGAAGAGAGAAAGGACTTTATGTATAAAAACATTTATGACAGTGGAAAGAGGAGTGCACATCAATTAGGGAATAGTTAAACAGGTTATGTTATATGAATACAATGGAATAATTCTGTGATGTAAGAAATGATGAAGGGTGGATAGATCACCGCCTCACAAGTCAGAAGAGTCTAAGTTCAAATCCAGTCTGAGACACTGTGATCCTGAGGCAAGTCACTTAATCCCAATGCCTTGCAACCCTCCCAAAAAAATTATTAAAGGGATAGGACTGGGGAATTAGATGGCACAGTGGATAGAGCACTGGCCCTGGAGTCAGGAGGACCTGAGTTCAAATTTGACCTCAGACACTTAATAATTGCCTAGCTGTGACACTTTGAGTGAGTCACTTTTAACCCTAGTACCTTAAATACAAAAAAAAATGACAGAACTCTATTTCAGTTCATAAATCTTTCCCAAAAGAACATGAGAAGACATATATGAATTGATATAAAATGAATAGAACTAGGAAAATAATTGATAAAATATCAATATTTTAAAGGCAATCAACTTTGAAAAACTTGGGCAACGGAACTACACAATGACTAATCATGAGTACAGAAGATTTATGATGAAGGGAACCTCTCCTGAGATTTCAGACTGAAACAAACATATTCACATATATACAGATATATATGTATGTACTTAACATGACCAATTCAAGAACGTGTTTTTCCTGCCTACATACGCTTTTTGTCAAGTGAAGAGGAAGCAGGAAAAAGAGAGGGTACATCTTCATTTCAAAATAAAATAAAATTTAATTTAAAAAGAAAAATTATTATTGCCTATGGGTCATGAGGCTAGTAAAGCCTACATATGAACCTGCATCATCTGATTCAAAGTCCAAAGATGTTTGAATCTGTGATTATAAAGATATGGAAGTTTAATTCAAGGATAGCCAAAGTAAATACTTCTTAAGGAACCATAGCTATTGGCAACTAAGTATAAGAGGAAAAGATGGGAACTAGCACTTTTAGAGTCCAAGGCAAGTGCTTAACTGGGACATGTAGGACAAACTGGAGAAAGTAGCAAAAAAAAAAAAAATGTACTTTCAAATCCACTTTGTAATTCATGATGTCAAAATAATATAATTAAGCCAAATTTAGTTAAGTGGGAGGATGGTTCCTAGAGTAGCTTAGAGAACAGATTCTCAAGAGTGAGAAGGAATCTATGAAGTCACCCACCTAAAGTCTATCTCCTGGAATCTGGAGTCCTAACCTCTTTCTATTCCAGCAATTCAATTCAATAAACACTTGAATACCTATGTACCAGGTACTACACCAGATAATGGGTACACAAAAATAAAGTTTGAATAGTCTCTGCTACTCAGTAATTGTTACTGAAAATGTAATCAAATCAAAGAAAAGCAAATAGAACAATATACAAAGAAAAACTTTCATTTCAAGAAGAAAGTACTGAGAACTGGAAAGGACTGGGGAAGACGTAGGAGCTGATCTTGAAAAGCTCTCAGATGAAAGTTATTAATTCTTAGAGTTCTTGAATAAAGTTAAAAGGTATGTGAACTTTGATGGAAAAAATTACAACTTTATTTTCTCTAATCTTTGATTCACTTAATAATTCTATGCATTTTATATGTTTCAAAACACTATTCTGAGATGAGATCTGCAGACTCAGACTGCCAAAGAAGTCCGGAACATTAAAAGATTAAGAGCCTTGACCTTAAAGGAAATGAGGAAGGAAAGCATCATACATATAGGGAACAATTTGTGCCAAGATAGAACATAGTAAAGTCTCTAGCAGGCTATCTTCATATAGTCCCAGGAAGGAAAGTAGCACTAGAATAACTTGCCCTCTGATGGAGAAATATTTTACTACTTACAGAGGGAAGATGAGGTATAGAAGAGAAAAATAAATAACACGAAAGAATCAAAGTAATAGGTAGGAGCAGCAGAAAGGCAACTTTTTCTTAAACTTCCTAATAAAATGTTGCAAATGGAATGTACAGTTTTGGGAAAGACTAAAGCAACTTCAAACAAAGGCTGTAACCTGTTCACTGAGGTTGTTGTAAAGGCAATTGTTGATTAGGCAAGTAGAGGTTGAAGTTCTTTCCAACTCGGATTCTGTGTTATTTCTAATTTGTTATCTTTTCTTTTCATGACATAATGTATACATTAGAAGTTCAAAAACTCATTCAACTAACATTTAAAAGATTCTAAGTGCAACAAACAATGCAATGCACTGATAGTAGGAAAAATAAAGATATAATCTGTTTAGAGAGGTAAATAGATAAAGCTTCCCATCAAGTTTATATTCTAGTAGACAAAAACGAAAACAAAAAGATAGATTAGCAGATATATGGAAAATCTATTTTTGTTATTTGAGATAACACTCAGAATTTCTACTATGTAAAAAAAAAAAAATTCAACCACGCAACTATTAGCAAATAGTCAATATATATGTACTTAGACCAGTTAGCTTAAAATTCCAGAAATTTTACTTTATATTTATTCATTATATTCTCACAGAACATTTTTCATTCTAGTAGTAGGAATACGGCACAGAAAACTTCAATAAAGAAAACAGTTCTACAAAATGACTAATGATAGATGTGCTGCTTTGATGGCCATATTTATCTATATATCTTACAGATTAAATAATTAAATCTCAGAAAAAATGATTCTTGCTAATGTAAATATGTACTACATGGCAAAAAATTATTTAAGTAATTAGTAGAAACTAACAGTGAAATGAGTTTAAAATTTAAACCTAAAAGGAAAATTCTGCAAAATGGCTTCTTTCCCACTCACCCAATCAACAAACATTCTGGAAATATTTCTTAAGAGAATTTTTTAATGAGAGGAAGAAGAACCACTGCCAGCAACTGAGGCCTAGCATTCTCAGCTTTGTCCTGGTCAGGCAGCTGTATAAAACATCCAGCAGCTGATAGGGGTTTTAAAAGTCTACCACAAAATTTTTGAAGTTCAAAAACAGGAAAACTGGAGATGAAAGGAAGCAAAACAAAGTCAGGCTGAGCACTGACTACAATCAAAACTCTCAATGTTAACTCACTTAATGAATCTAGGTTTCTTGGTGCACTTAGTTGGTAAGCAATATAGAATGCCATATGCTTTCCTAGCTGGTCTTAGAGCAGAAGGAAAATTCCTTTTAAAAAGGAGTTAAATATTTTATATAATTCTATGTAGTTTTTTCAAGCAACTCATTACTGTAAGCATCAATAGCATTGAGAAGCAAAAACATCCCTAAAAGTCACATCTGGAGAAAGGTTAGCATAATGTTGTTGATATAATACTTTCAGATGCTTTGAATTTCTCTTAATAGAATCAATGGGAAGGAACACAGGTGCTTGTGAATACCACGTTACTATGATACAGTGATGACTACTTGAAAGTAAAGACTACTTAAGACACACTGACATAAAGACACACTGAAACACACACAGACAGACCCGTGAAAATTTCTTTTTTATAGATTCCTTCTTGGAATTCCTGCTATATGAGAGCAACAAGAATGAAACGTTAGATTAAATTAGTAAGAAAATAAGAATAATACCATTTGTATAATATGTATCAAGTGGACACAAACATTACATTCTATTATGTTCAGAAACAATGAAATATTAAAGAGACTTCCATTATAGATTATCCACACTCCAGTATTCTTTGGTTTAGTCAGAATTGCTTTCTCTCTATTTTTTCCTCCCAGCAATAATACATCTCTAATTTCTGACCCTTTGAACTGACAGGACCCTATGTCTGGATTTCATTCATTACTTAAAGTTCCTCAGAATCTATCATTTTTTCAAAAGCCAGTTCAAACACCATTATTCCTGAAACTTTTACTGCCAAAAAATTAGCTTGTATTGATTTTATCCCAAATAGAAAATAATCCCATTGGAGATAGGAATTATAGTACCTATACTATCTTAATGGTGCTTAGAAAATAGTAGGTACTTAATGCTTGGTAATTATTTGCTTGAAATCACTATCATATTTCTGTATTTAGTTTTGTATTTCTTTGTCTATAGTTTCCTTTCTAGACTAACACATCAAAGTAATCTAATAAGGAGAACACAAGGCTCATAAGATTTAGAGAAAGAAGGCATAGGCTATCCTATCCAATCTATTCTATTGATGAGAAAAACTTCAGAGACAGTCAAGTCTTCGTAACTCCTTACTATAATTCTATCAAGATATTTTATTAAGTTATGAAATGGACTTGAATATAAACTATATGCACTATTAATTAGTTTAGCATTGCTGTCCTATTATTTACAAATTACATGTGCCTCACAAGTAACTTACATGCAAAAAAATCAAACTGCCTCTGAAATGCAAACTAAGTAATGTTCTTCTCTAAGTATACACTTTATAAAAACCAAGAAAATGCAATTCTAAGAATAAAACAAATCTAGTTCAGTCAAAATGTGTCCAATATTTTTGTTAATGTCTGATTTGTTAAATCCTGCCATATTCACACTTCAAGAATTTGCTGCAAATACTTAACGCTGTTCACCAACAGCTTCCAACACTCATAATAACCCACCTAGTTTCCAAAAATCCTAAAAATAATTATTCATCATATAAAGTGTGTCCCTAAAGGATTGTACTGTTTTGGTGGTACATAAGGTAATGACAATGTGCTCTCTGGAATGCCCTGTGTCATGTTTCATAAGCAACAAACATTTCTTTATCCTAAACCTTTTTATTTCTAACAGGAAACTAATCTTCTAGAGACTCATGAAACCTAACTCCTTCCATGATACCCTTCCCAGTACTGACTGCACTTGGTTGAGGGAAGAAAAGTGAAATAATACTAGCTCCCTAATGATAACATTGAAGTTCATGCTATATATACACACACCATCATTTATACATATTCTCATTTCTGACCCTCCGAACTGACAGGATCTCACTCATTACTTTTGATCCTTTTTTCAAAAGTCAGTCCAAACACCATTCTTCCTGAAACCCTGACTGACAGAAATTTATATATTTATATATACCTTCCATGGCTCCCAATTTTTCCCTCCTTAACTCTTCCCCTCATTCTAAGGAACTTCAACATACCTACTGACTGTTCTTCAAACAACCTAACCACTTGATTCTACCTCAGTCACATATAAAAATAGTCATACCCTTGATCTTGGCTGCATGTTCAAGAATTCTGAGATTATTCATCTCTTCATTTTGCCTTCTCTGACCAAAACTTACTCTTCATCCACACAGTGATCTCCAATACTTCTTTTTTAAGGTTTTTGGCAAGGCAAATGGGGTTAAGTGGCTTGCCCAAGGCCACACAGCTAGGTAATTATTAAGTGTCTGAGACCGGATTTGAACCCAGGTACTCCTGACTCCAAGGCCGGTGCTTTATCCACTACGCCACCTAGCCGCCCTCCAATTCTTTTATTCCTCAGTTTTCTCCTAGACCAACTCTTCTACACTCTGTTCTTCTTTCTCTATCTTGATCCTTTAGTCAATCACTTCAATTCTATGATGTCTTCTTTCTTTGCACCACTGGCTGGATTATCATATCACTGTGTTCTGCCAAACCGCAGCCTTGGATGACTACCATCACATATCAGCTAGGCTCCCATCTATTTGTTGGTGAATGAAAAGGGAGAAAAACAGTTGTTCTGACTGAGTCCACTACAAATTTGTTACACAACCTCAACTGGGACCTTTTACAGCTACTAAACCATCTTTCTATATTTCCTTTATCAACTCATTATTCCATTCTCCCCAGCAACTCTTCGAAATCTTTCCATTCCTCCTCCAATCTCATATGGCTCCCTTTGCATCACCTTCTCAGCAGAGAAGGTGTCTGATATTTTACAGGGAAACCTGATGTTTTGGCTATGAATTCCTTCTCTCTTCATCTTATATCACTCATATACTTTCTGCCACTAATTGCCTCACTCGTATTTCACATGATAATGTGGCATGCAATCCCCTAATCTTCAATCTCTCCCTGTCTATTGGATCCTTCCCTACTTATTAATGTACATGCCCCATCTCTCTCCCAATCTGAAAAAACCCTCACTTGATCCTTCTATACCTAATAATATACCTACTATTCTATATCTGTTTTTGCCCTCTCTACTTAAAGTCCTTCTCCACCCTCTCATTAACTTCTTAAGAACTCTATAATCTGGTCACATCATTGCAAGGAAACTGCTCTCTCCAAAGTTACCATTGATCTCTTAATTGTCAAATCCAATAGCCTTTCCTGAGACCTCATTCTTCGACTTTTTTGCAGTCTTTGTTGCTGTTGATCACTCTTTTCTCCTTGATTTAATTTTCCTTCTAGTTTTCCAGATACCACTATCTCCTGATTCTCCTCCTACAAATCAAAATACTCCTTTTCTCATTCTTCATTTCCCTCTAATGGTAAGCAGAACAGGGTTTTATTCTGAACCTTCCTTTCTTTCTGTAATACTTCACTTGATAATCTCATAAGTTACATGAATTTAATTATCATCTGTATACTTATGATTCCTAAACAGGCCAAACCTCTCTGCTGACCTTCAATCTCCTATCTCCTACTAAAATATCTCAAATTGGATGTCTAAAAGACATCTTAAAATAAATATATCCAAAACACAACTCATTCCCTCAAACCATCTCTTCTTCCTAATTAGCCCATTACTGTTCAGGGTACCACCACCCTAACAGACTAGGTGTCATCCTTCATTCCTTACTGACACCTAACATCAATTCTGTTCAGAGTCTTATACTATCTTTACAACCTCTCTCAAAACACACCCCTTTTCTCTTCTGACATTGCCATCACTCTGGTACAGGGGCCTTTATCACCTTGCAACTAGCTGATGAGTCTGCCTACTTCAGGCTTCTCCTGACTCCAATCCATCCTTTACTCAGTCACCAAAGTGATTTTTCTTGACACACAGGTCCAATCATGACATTCCCAACTCCAAAAACTCCATTGGCTCCCTAACATCTCCAGGATCAAATAAATGCAAAATCTTCTGTTTGATATACAAAGCCTAACAGCCCCACCCCTTCCTTTTCAGTCTTCTTACCATCCTACTCATTAGTACATACTTTTTGATCCAGTGACGGACTTCCCTATCATTCCTAGAACAAGATACTACATAAATCTCCGCTGGAACTCTCTCTGGCTATCTTCCATGCCTGTTACACTTTTCCTCCTCAGCTCTACCTTTTAGCTTCCCTGGCTTCCTTTAAACTATTTTTCCCAAACTCTCTTAATTCTAGTACCTTCCCTTTTTAATTATATTCTATTGCTCTATTATATAGTTTGTTTGAACATGTGTTTGCTTTTATCTTCCCCATTAAACTATGGGCTCTGAGATCGGGGGTTTTCTTTTGCCTTTTTGTATCCCCAGCATTTAGCACAGTATCTGCCACTTAGTAGGCACCGCTCAAATTACCTTTATATTTATATACTGCTACAACAAAAATAATGGTATATCTGAAAATGAATTCTCTGCCTTTTGGGGCAGGGGAAAGTGATAACCAAACAAAGTCTGCAGTATTTGAGAAACAATGCAAAATACTTTCTAATGCTATTGGAAGTCCTTTAATATTATGAGCACAGATGGGGGGAAAGAAGCCAATTAGTACCAAAATTTGCATCCATGATTGTATATCTATGACCCTTGACTCAGCTTGCCTTTACTGAAATTGCTATAACAATTATTTAAGAACCAAAACATTACTGAGCCATCTTCACATCCTCAAAAAACTTCCAAATATACAGATTTTTAAGAACCTCTAAAACAAAATCATGGTAGCTCTGAAACCTAAGTTCTAGGTATGCATTAGAAACAACCCACATTTATGACAAAGCAAAGTTGTTTTTATACTAGCAATAACAATAGCTGTCTTTTATTTAGTACCTCAAGGTTCTGAAAGCAAACCTTATACACATCTCACTTGAGCCTCACAACAATCATGTGATGTGATTTTATATTTACCCATTTACAAGTAAGGAAATGGAGCTGAGAGGTTAAGTGACAAGGCTAATCAGTTTAAGGACAGATTTGAGCTCAATTTTTTTTTTCCTGACTCCAAGTCCATCAACTATTCACTGTACCATCTAGATAACTAAATTAATAGTTATCTAGGAATGGTTTTATAAATCTCTGATCAGTGTCTGAAATGTACAAGAGGACCTGAGAGACAAATATTCAAGTAATCCACAGACCTTTTTTTATACTAATAGACACAGTGACATATTTATACCTTCCTTTTTAATCATGAAATAACCATCAAACTATATCAAAGATATATTTCCTATTAGTTCTGCCCCCAATTACTACCATACAATGACCAATAATAAATATCCTAGAAATCAGCTGTTAAGTCTAATTACTGGTTTGCTAATATTCTGTTAAAAGTTACAATTAATACAATGATCAGAATCTTTTACTCTTATTAGAAAAGGCACCACAGTATTGTACCTAATTCTCCTCTGAAGTTTTATATAGTTTTACTGAGGGGGCAGCTAGGTGGCACAGTGGATAGATAGAACACCAGCCCTGGAGTCAGGAGTACCTGAATTCAAATCCAACCTCAGAAACTTAATAATAATTACCTAGCTGTGTGGCCTTGGGCAAGCCACTTAACCCCATTGCCTTGCAAAAAAAAAAAAACTAAAAAAAAACACCTATGTAATTTTACTGACACTGTATTCTCAGACAAGAAGCACAAGGCCAAGTTTTAAAATATCTTATCAGCTTAAAAGTATAAACTTTCCAGTTGAAGAATTCTTAGGGCAAACAACAGAATCCATTTATTATCACTTATTAAAAAAACTTCACAATTCAGAGTAGATTAGCTCTAAATAGTCTTCTCCAGATATGGTTTATCAAGAATAGCCAATGGGCAGATAGTTTTTCATTAAAAGAAAAAACTTGGAGAATTAGTACAATAACTTATTTACATATTATCGATACAATAACACATTTAGCAATTATTTTTCAAAATTATTTTAAGAGGAACATTAATGGGATCTTTTAAAGTTGTTCTATGACAGAATAACCAAAGCTGGTATTTTCATATTTCTGGATCATAAAAGAGGTTAGAACATAACAAACCTAATTTCTCAAAGAGTGAAATCCCCTAAAAATTCTACAGAGAACAGAAAGTAAAGATAAATTTCGACCCAGGCATCTTATATGGCACATATATTTGATACATTATAATAAGACATTCAAAACTCTTAGGCCTCAATACCAGCAACTCCATTTTTGTATAATTTTGATCAATGAGAACTCAGTTTACACATATACATATATGAAATAATTAAGAACAAAATGTTAAAAAGTAAATGTGTGTAAAGTAGCATACCCTGTCACACAGCACAAAAGATCTGTCAGTCATTATTTGTTCGGCTTATTTGAATTCTATAGTATAAACAAATTGAGCCTTTGTACCAATTTTTAAGAAGTAGTTAAAATGTTTGTACTTCCAATAAAGAACAATTACCAGTTACACTAGTCCTCTGATCTCAATAGCTGAGAGCTAATCCTGTCTACTTAAATTGGTTTGTTCCATCAGCAACATATATTTAAAAGATATTTTATAGACATATTCTTGTTTTATTTCAATTTCTTTTTAGGTTACAGAGATAAATAATAAACTTAAAAAAAAGAAAGCTCGCCTTCAAAACCAAGCAGAATTAAGTCTAATTAGGTTGAATACAGATTGAATTCAGCAAACATTTATTAATTGCTTTCTATGTACAAAGTATTGTGCTAGGCTCAGGGGAAGACCTGATGTGATAAAAGCAAAGAAGAGGCAAAGAAGAGACTCAAAATACTTAAGGAAAATTTTAAGATTTAATAATCACTAACAGCTAAGGAGAAATACAGAGATCTGAGTCAAATTAATAAAAATTAGAGCAATTCCCCAATTGATATATGGTCAAAGGATATGAATAGGTTAAGATTTCAGAATAAGAAATCAAGTTTACCTTCTAGTCTTTTGAAAACAAAATGATCTAAATAACTATTGATTAGAACAAGGCAAATTAGAACAACTCTGAGGTACCACACTTTATACCTATCAGAAATGACAAATGTTAGAAAGGATGAGGAAAAATATAAGTGGAATACCAAATTAGTCCAAACATTCTGGAGAACAATTTGGAAATTTGGAACTATGCCCATAGGTCTTACAAAACTCTCCATACTTGGCAATATCACTAATAGGTCTATATCCCAAAAAGATCAAAGAAAAAGGGAAAGGACCTATACTGCACACACACACACACACACACACACACACACACACACACACACAAACATACACACAAAGACATAAATAGTAACTCTTGTAGTGGCAAAGAACTGGAAATCAAGGGGGAAAACTAAACAATACTAAAGTTGTGATAAATGATCATAATGGAGTTTTACTTTCCTAGAAGAAATGACAAGGGGGATGATTTCAGATAAACCTGGGAAGACTTTTATGAACCGATGAAAAATGAAAGAAGAAAACTGGGAGATCACTGTGCCCACTAAAAGCAATGTTGTAATGATGACCAATGGTCTAAGATTTGGCTACTCTAATCAATATAATAATCTAAGACAATTAAGGACTCATGATGAAAAAATACTATCTACTTCCAGAGAAAGAACTGATGAACTCTGAGTGCAAATTGAAGTATAATTTTATTACTTTCTTTTTTCTTTTTTTATTGTACTATGGTTAATATGGAAATGTGTTTTGCATAATTTCATGTGCATGACTGATATACTGTTTGCCTTCTCAGTGGGTGGAAGAGGGGATGGAAGGGAAGGAGAGAATTTGGAACTCAAAATTTAAAAAGAAAAGAGTGTTAAAAATAAATATTTTTTTTAAAGAAGGATAACCTGGTAATCCAGTTAAGCTAGAATATAGAGTACATGTTTAATGCTGTAGATGGATAAGGCTAGAAAGATTGGTTGCTTCCAGATTATAGAAGATCTTAATGACTAGCAAAGTTGGTTATGGTTTTATCATATAGGCCACAAGAAGCTTCTGAGTAGATCAAGATTTGCACAATAGGAATAATCTCTTGAAAACTATTTAAAAGGCAGTCTGGAAAGGGGAGAAACTAAAGAAATAAGCTGGGGCGGCTAGGTGGCGCAATGGATAGAGCACCGGTCCTGGAGTCAGGAGTACCTGGGTTCAAATCTGACCTCAGACACTTAATAATTACCTAGCTGTGTGGCCTTGGGCAAGCCACTTAACCCCATTGCCTTGCAAAATCTAAAAAATAAATAAATAAATAAGCTAACAATTATAAAATGAGATTTTAAGAATTTGAAATGAGATTGAAGGGAAGGGAATGAATTTTAAACTATAGGATTTAGAAACTAATTCTGGTAGGTGAAAGAGAAGGAACATATCCAATATATACACAATTGTGAGCCTGAGTAAATGGAAGGGAAGAAATTAGAAAGGAAGCTGAAGGAAGGAAATTGAAGAAAGGGTCAGTTGGGGAAGTAGGAAAATAAATTTTGTCTTGGATATATAGACTTAAACCAGTAGGTAAGAGATTTTTTTAGGCTTTCAGAAATTCAGCAATGAAGCTCAAAAGAATGAAGATGAATAGTTATTTAAATTTTGGAATTAACCATCTAAAAGTGCTAACCAGGAAAGAATTAAGATTAAAAACAATTTAGAGAGAAAAGGACTGAGGCAAAGAAACATACCAAGGGCATGGAATAAAGTCACAATTCATTTAACTAATAACACCAGTTAATAGCCAGGGTTTTAAAAGTTGAGTAATTCAATTTATTTTAGAGAAGAAATTGCTTCATATAGTAATAACAATAAACATCATCATCATCATCCTCTTTTTTTGAAGTCTAGATCTGTGACTTTATTAACATATAGAACTCTGTATAAGGAAACCTCATCTAGAGGGATTTGGGGAGTTACCTAATGGCACTAAAAGGTTAAATCACTGAATTGAACCAGGAAAACAAAACCAGTATGTTATGCTGCAAAAGTATAACTTGATCCACAGCCACATGCAGTACCATTTCAAGTATATTTAATGAGGGAAAGCATACCTAAAAGCGTAAGTATTTACTCACCGTAATATCAGGTGGCAGAAAGAGGGCATTTCCCATATTTTAAAAGTAAAAAGTAAAAAATTTCATAAATAAAGTAGAATTCTTAATGCATAATGCATTGAGATTTTACTCCTCCTTTTAGGCATACCATCTGCTGATTAATTATATTATTTAATATAGTTAATATATAACTCTACACATACATATCAAACCTAATATATTCAAATGAGTATTGAATTTGAAAGTAGTGAAATCTTGAGAAATGCTACACTTACTAATGGAGGAGATAAAACATGTATATATAAATAAGACATAAAACAGGTAAATACAAGCTAAGAATTATAACATTACAAAATATCATGGGAATCAAAAGAGACTTCCCAAATGAATTAAGGAAAGATTTCAAGCAGAAATATCATTTAAACTGGGATTTGCAGGACAGAAATCATTTCAACAGGCTGAGATGTAAGGAGAGAGGAAATTCAGGCAGAAGAAACAATAATAAGCATGAGTATAAAAGTAGATGATTTAGTTTCTATACATGTTTAGAGAAAACAATAATCTATTCATTGCTGAAAAATAAGGTATGCAAAGGGAAGCAGTGAAAAATGAAACTGATAAAGTAGGTTGGTGTCACCATATGAAGGTCTTTGAATGTCACTATCTAAGAAAGAAGTAGAAGACATTGAAGGATTTAAAACAGAAATATGTACTTCAATAAATATATTCTAGCAGCACTGACTGGATAGTAAAGATCAGTGGGATAGGATCAGTTAAGAAATTAATGAAATTGTCTCAGCTAAGAAGCAGCAAAGAATAGTAGAAAGAGTAATGCACTCAAAAATCAGTTTGGGACTCCTGCTTTACCATTTAGTCATTATGAGACTATGAACAAGTTAACTTTACCTCTCCTGGATCTCATATTCTTCATCTGAAAAAATGACAATAACACTTGAACAACCCAAATCATTGTACTGTGAGGAAAGCATTCTAAAAAGTGCTATATACATAAAATGCTACATACATAGGGCCTGAATTAAAATAGAAGAAAAGACATAGGGAGAAAACAAGACAGATGCAAGGGACAATGAGCAAATGAAATTTTTTTTTTAGGTTTTTTCGAGGCAAATGGGATTAAGTGGCTTGCCTAAGGCCACACAGCTAAGTAATTATTAAGTGTCTGAGATGGGATTTGAACCCGGGTACTCCTGACTCCAGGGCCAGTGCTTCATCCACTGTACCACCTAGCCACCCCTAAATGGAATTCTTAATGAATAATGCATTGGGGTTTTGCTCCTTCTTTTAGACATATTATTTTCTGATTGATTTTAAATATATTTAATGTATAACCCTAACATATATATCAAAACTAATACATTCAAAGGAGCCCTGAATTTGAAAGTAGTGACACCATGAGAAACTATACACTTAATATAATGATGCTGCCATTGATCAAAACCTGTCTTGAGGGGCAGTTAGGTAGCACAGAGGATAGCGTACTGGCCCTGCAGTCAGGAGAACCTGAATTCAAATATGATACTTAATATTTACTACCTATGTGACCTTGGGCAAGTCACTTAATCCCACTGCGCCATAAAAGTTACAACAAAACAAAGAAAAATAAAATCTGTCTTGAATGTTGAAATGGTACTACCAATAAGATTCTTCCAAGAGGGGAACAGAAATGAATGCACAGGGTATCTATGGACCTTAAGTCTCTTAGCTCTCTGCTTAATATTAGACAAGAGGACAAGGATCAAGATGTAATCTCATTTATAATTAGAGAATCACAAAACCACAACATAGCTTTACAGTTTTTTTTTGTTAGAATACATACTCAAAGTGTATGTACAAGGAGTTTCAAAAGAAATTTAAACAATCAATGGTCAAATGAAAAGTGCTCCAAATCATTAATAATTAAGATAATATAGATGAGAACAACTCTAAGGTGGCACCTCAACACTCATAGGCTATCTATGGACCTTAAGTCTCTTAGCTCTCTGCTTAATATTAGACAAGAGGACAAGGATCAAGATGTAATCTCATTTATAATTAGAGAATCACAAAACCACAACATAGCTTTACAGTTTTTTTTGTTAGAATACATACTCAAAGTGTATGTACAAGGAGTTTCAAAAGAAATTTAAACAATCAACAGTCAAATGAAAAGTGCTCCAAATCATTAACAATTAAGATAATATAGATGAGAACAATTCTAAGGTGGCACCTCAACACTCATAATGTCAAAATTCACACACACACACACACACACAAGAAAATGACAAATGTTGGAGGGACTCTGAGTTGATTTAATCATTTTTTAAAGCAATTTGAAGTAATTTTGAAAGAGTTATTGAAATGAGTATACCCCATAACCCACAATACCAATTTTGGGTATATGGCAGGAAAAAAACCCATATGGATGAATATATTCAAAGGAGTCATCTTTGTGTTAATAACTGAAAATAAAGGGGAAAGCACCTTTAGGAAATGGCTGAAGAAATTATGGTTTGCTGTGCCATGAGAAATGATAAAAGAGATGGTTTGAGAGAAACCTGGGAAGATCTAAGTGAACTGATGATAATAAAGTAAGAAGAATTAAGAGAATTGTCAATATCACACCAACACTGTAAAAACAACTTGAAATGATCTGGATACTGATAAATATAATCAACCACCACCATTCCACCAAAAATGAAGAATACTTCCTACCATGTGAAGGAGTGATGGACTCAATATGAAGAATGAAACACTCACTACTTGTTCTCCACCCCCCAACCACCCCACCCTTAAGAAAGGATAGGATAGAAAAGAAAAAGAAATGCTCTTAATTTTAAAATATTTTCAATTTTTTTAGTCTTTGGTGAAAGGCTTATAAGAAAAAGAAAGGCCCCTATATACACCAAAATATTTATAGTGGCACTTTTGTGAAAGCAAGAAATTTGAAACAAAGTAGATACTCATCAACTAGGAAATAGTCAAACTGTGGTTTATGTGAATGTAATGAAATATTTTTATTGTTTTGTAAGAAACGATGACCCTGATAAAGAGTTTATAAGAATGGAAAGAATGGAAATGTAAACAAAAGTAAAAAATTCAAGTGTCCCAAAAAGTCTAAGTGTAGTTTTAAAGCTTTAATAAGAACTAAGACTTTGGGGTTAACCTGTATATACAAGGATTACAACTATATACATGGAGATAATAGCAATGACAAAACAATCAAAACTGCACGATCCAAAATCATAATAATCAAGTTTGGCCACAAAGATGAAAAGATAATCCACTCCCTAGCAAAAGTGAAGAGTAATAGGTATAGAGTATTATATATGTAAAATTGGGGGGGGGGGGCTTTATTGTTTTAGACAATTATTTTTATCTCTCTCTTCACATGCCTTTACAAGGGAACGTTCTCTAGAAATACATGAAGGAGAAATATAGTAGGAAACAGATGGTGTAGAAACAAATTTATATATACATGATATATACACATATATACAAATATATATTTACATATATATATAAAGACTGATTTTTTAAATTTGTAATGAAAAATCATGTCTAATTTGTATATTTATATCTATATACATACTTCATTTTAAAGTAATAAAACATTTTTCTTTTCTTTAAAGAACAGAGTAGTTCATATTTCCCATTTATCCCTATATAATATCAAGTTGGAGTAAAAGCATAATTATAATTTTTACATAATTTTATAACAAACTATGTATATAAAAAAGTACTTTTCCTCCCACAAAACTCAGCAGATAGCTTGTGAAGAAATTATCAAGAGAACTAGCTCAGCATATTTATGGCAGAAATTTCATATTGGAATATTTTGAAATCATCCATATTCCTGAAGACCTTTTCAACAGGTGTGAAATTTTTTTACATGAACTAATGCTCATAAAATAATTCACTGACCACCCTTCAGCTCACTAAGAAAAGCATAAGTAATAAATTTTAATAAACAACATTAAGCATTCAAATAATCATTAATATTATATAAAGCTAATAGTACTTATTATAATATTTTTAAAGCATTTTGCTTTCCTTGGCATTAAGATTTAAATAATATAATGACTAACATATAAAAAGGAATTCCAGATTATAATTACAAAGTCTTCTCAAGGGTCTGGGATATTTTGATTAGTACTATTCATCCATACAGTAGTATCCCTTACTATGTGGTATGGATGCATACTGACTTAATTTACAATCATTAGTTCTAGGGAAAACTGCCTTTTTAAAAAAAGAGAAAAACTAAGAACAAGTAATGTTAAAGTTCTGTTTTGTTTTTACAAGGCAATGGGGTTCAGTGACTTGCCCAAGGTCACACAGCCACCTAGCTGCCCAATGTTAACGTTTTTAATAGATAAGCAGCATCTAAAATTAGAATATATTTATTACAGAATTCAAAAGGAAAATATACTACACAAATGGGCAGCAGAGCAGGGAGGGGAAAAATGTATACTTTTCATGTAATACAAAGTATCTCTGTGACTGTGATAGCAGACTATGAAAATTATAATCATTTTGGATAATAGATGACTTAAAAGCTATCCATGATGCAAGTTTCTAATTCTGATAAATTAAATGTCAAATCATAAAGTTTCAATGAAGATGATCAGGAACTCCTGGCTTTCTGCTGAAATGAGGATAGGGCCTGGGTATCTGCACATGCTCCTGAAAGAAGGAGAAAAAATAAATACGGAAAAAATGGCTTCAGTTATGTTTCACCAATTCAATTCAACAAACATTTAATAAACTCCCTTTATGTAAGGCATGGTGTGAGGATAGTGAGAATAAAAAGACAAAACTGAAACTGACCCTATATAGTCTGCTTATAAGCAATACATATACTGCAAAATGACAGTTAAATTAAAATTAACACTAAGGCCTAATACATATAGTGTATCATGAAACTGCTCATTTTTAAAAAATGGAATATAACAACAAGCATTCAAATGAGAATTTTAATTCTCTCAAAAGAGAAAAATCAAGTACATTCCATTCTGGTGAATGGGTGATAAATTTACAACTGAGTAGTTAAATTTGCAAACTATAATGTTTGGGGTTTATTTGGTTTTGGTTTTTAGGTATTTTTTTTAATGTTTTTGCAGGGCAGTGGGGATCAGGTGGCTTGCATGTCACACGGCTGGGTGATGGTTGGGTTTACGAGGCTGGATATGGGCTCTGGTGCTTGTGGTTCCAGGGCTAGTGCTTTGTCCATTGCGCCACTTTTTTTTTATTTTTAATTTTTTTCTCTCCCCTTTACTTTTTTTTGCCCAAGCAAGTCTATCTATATTCATGGGGGAGGAGGGGTATTTTGTTTACTTGTAAACAAGAATATTTTATTAATGTAAAAAAACATTTGTACAAAATGAGAATAAAAAATAAATTTAAAAAAAGAAAGAAAAAAAGAAAGAAAAAAAAGAAAATAGGCAAAAATGTTCTAATAGGTTGGAATTTCAAAGCCAAATTAGCCATGTGAAACACCAAATAAAATTATAAGAAATTAAGAAATCATACATTTGTACTGTTTTTCTACTGAAATTAAAAAATAAATTAAATGGGGAGACAGAAGCAAGATGATAGAGAAGGAAATCACTCTAGTGAGCTCTTACTTCCCCCTCCAAACTAAAACTTTTCCAAACAGATCTAAAAAAAAAAAAGCACCAGATCAAAACCTGAGGAGGAAATTCAGAAAAAGCAAAAAATTGAGTTTTTTGTCCATCCCAGTTCACCATATGAAAACAGAGAGAGGCAAGCAGCAGGAATCTCTTCAGTTCAGGCCAGGAGCATGCTGGGCTCAGAGTATTCAGGTACCAAGGAAAAGGTTGGGAATTGGAAAAAGAGGAGTTCCCAGAACAATACCACAATAACAAATCACACTGATTAAAAACAGGTGTCAAAGATCAATTTTGTCACTTGATATCAAAGTCTGAAGGTACAGATAGAGGACATACTGAGAAGGGGGACAACCACCAAAGTGGTAGGGAGTGGAAAAGTGTTTAGAGGAGGGAGACAATCTGGAATAGGGAAGCCCTGGGCAGAATACCAAGAAAGGAAAATGTTCAGAAACAAGCAAAAACAGTGTGTCTCAATTTCTAGGAGCATATGTAAATCTGTTTCAGCTTTTTTTTTTGAAGTGACAGAATGGTAATCTGTAGGGGGGGGTGTTCATTAAATGAGAAATGATTAAACAAGTTATGGCAAATAAATGTGGTGAATACTATTGAACTATTGAAAATGCTTAAGCTGGATGGTTTCAGAGATAAAATTTCTATGAAATTTCCCAAAAAAAAATTTCTATGAAATGTTAGTTAAAATTAATAGAACCAGGAAAACAATTTAAACAACAATTTGGTAAACTTAAACTGTGAAAGAATTAAAGAAAGGTAAGATCCTGAGAAAGGAACAAAGAACAATTCCAGACAACTAATAATGAAATATTACCCACGAGATACAGGTCAAAAGAGTATATTCTGGGGGTGGGGAAGAATTGGCCAATGCACAAATTTACTTTGCTTCACAATAATGTATGCAGCAGTAGAGGCTTCCTTTTCTTAAGTCAGATTCCAAAATTCTCAGAGTTCATAGATTAAAAAGGCCTTAAAGACATCAAAATGTTTTTGAAATAACAAAGAAGTAGAAACAAGATAGCTGCCCACCAAATGGGACCTAGCTAAAAATGGTATAAGAATGTAATGAAATATCACTCTGCTTTAAGAAATATCAGCTTTATCAATAAAAAGCATGAACTGACCTAAAGCAAAATATGAACTAAGAAGACATTATACATTTACTTTAACAATGAAACTGGAAATAAAACAAAATAATAAAAAATAAATGTACCATAAAATAATCAAAAATTAATGTTATAAAATTACAAAGAACAAGCATGACTGAAGAGATATAATGAGATTTCCCCCTATTCTTCTGCAAAGATATTCAATTCACAGTTGCAGAACATACAGCAGAGTGATATTCCATCCTTGGACAAGTTAATTTAACTCTGCCTCTGTTTCCTCATCTGCAAAATGAGCTGGAAAAGTTAACAGCAAATCACTGTAATATCTTTGGATCACTAAGAACTGAACCACAAATACCTCATGTGTATTTTCAATCTTTTTTTAACACTATTGCCATTTGTCTACCACTTAATTTTTCAGTTTTGATTCCTATATCGTTGTCTCATTTCTTAGATAAGTTTTCTAAATCCTATTTTAAGCTGTTCATTCTCTAAGATCATTTCTGTCAGTCAATAAACATTTATTAAGTATCTACCATGTGCCAGTGGCTGAGCAAAGTGCTAAGAATATTAAGAAAAGGGAAAAAAAATAGTCCCTACTTTCCAGAAGTTCTGGGTCTAAGACAGAAGACAACATGCAAACAACTATGTACTAAAAAGCTGTACTGGAAAAAAAAAATGGGAAATTATCAACCAAAAAAAAGGCAACAAATTAAGGGCGTTTAGGAAAGTCTCCTGTAGACAGCAGAATTTTGGTGGGTTCTAAAAGGAAATCAAGGAAGACAGGAGGGAAGGAAAGCATTCTAGGCATGGGAGACTGTCAATGAAAATGTCCAGAAATGCAGCATCTTGTTCAAAGAATAGCAAGGAGACCTGTGTCACTGGATTCTAGAGCTCATATACAATGGGGAGGGGTGTGTGTGAGGAGTTCAAAGTCTAAGAAGACTATAATGGTGGGGGAGGGGTAGAATACCTTGTTATGAAGGGCTTGGAATGTCAAATGCAAGAGTTATCCTTATCCTGGAGATCATGGGAAACTACTGGAGTTGACCTAATTGTGGGGAGAGGAACTTGATCAATATTTTAAGATCACTTTGACTGTTGTGTAGAAACAAAACTAGAATGGGGAGAAAATTGTGGCAAGGAGATCAGCCTTTGCAAGAGTCCTGTTACAAGTTGAGGGCATGCACCAAGGTAGTAGTAGTAGTATCAGAAGAGAGAAGAGGGGTATATATGATGATATGTTTGTAAGATAAACTTTATGGGCCTTGGCAACTTGATAAAATGTGAGGAAGAGAGAGAAAATGAAGATGGTGCCTAGGTCCCTAAGGAAATGTACCCTCAATGTAATATGGAAGTCAAAAAAAAGGACGGGTTGGAATAAGGGTACAAAATAAAGTTAGTTTTGGACATGCTAAGTTTAAGAAGTGAATGTGTTACTGATGGTAAAATAAGGTATTGGACACGTAAAACTGGAAATCAACATAAATGTTTGGGCTGGACAAGTAGATTTGAGAATCACCGAAAAGAAGATAACTGAATCCATAGGAGTTAATGAAATCCAATAACCAAGTAAAATCAAGCAGGGAATGAGAAGAGGTGCTAGGACAGAACCATGAAGACACTCATGATTAGGTCTTTTAGAAGGTCTTCCCTAGACTTTGGGGAGTGTTTGAGCCAATCCATTTCCTTTCTTGCATTCAAATTATTCTCTTTTGAGGCTTTATCCTGAGATTCTCTTAACATGTATTGTTTACTTTTTAGTTATTCTTTTAAAAACAATATTTTCTGCTGCAACTTAAATCAAAAACAAATATTCCAAAGCACAAAAAAGGACTGTATACGAAACTGTCCTTTACTATTTTGTTAAGAACTCAATAACTTTTTAAATGCTTTTGCTTCTCATTAACCTCCCCCCCTTCAATCTTCCACAACCTCCAAGGAGAAGACCTCCCTTGTAACAAAAGTCTATTGTTAACAAACAATGGTCATATATGAAAATAATAACCATACCACTTTAGTCTTATTTCATTCTGTAATTCAAGTCCATTATCACTCAGTCAAGAGCTGAGATATATCATTATCAATCTTTTGAAATCACTATTGTTCCCTGCTGTGATCATATTTTAAGCTCTTTAAGATGTTTTTCTTATTATTGATATTATTGTGAAAATTGTTCTCCTGGTCCTACTCTTTTCACTCTTACGAGTTCTCTGTTCAATGTTTCTCTGAATCCATCTTTTTTATCATTTCATAGTGCATCAACATTCCATTACTATGATGGATTCAGTCAATTGGGCATTTATTTTATTTCTAACCCTTCAATTACTATGAAGATCTACTATGTATACTCTTGTATAAATGGGCCCTTTCCCTCAATCTTTGATGTTTTTGGTATATCTGTCTAATTTTATAACTGTTTGGGTAAAGGATATAATAATTTACTGATTAGGAGTAGAATTCCAAATCGTCTTCCAAAATGGTTTAATCAATTCATAGCTCCAACGAGAGTGAACTTGTTCTTCCACAACCTGTAGTAGAGATTTTCTTATACTAGAGATTTTCTGATACTATCTAATTTCTTCTGTCATCAGGAGGGATAGCTGGTGAAAATCCTCCCTTGCTCTTTTTTCTCAACTTCTATTGACCATGCATTTGCTGGAGTAACAGTCATACTATTCCCTCAATACAGGAAAGATTGGAAATAGAAGGCAGCTAGCAATTACAAAGAAAAGTCAGTCTTCTACAGGATGTAAGCAGTAAGTTAGGCAATATGGGTCACATTTCCCCCTTAACTCTGATTCAGAGGTGAAGCATTCATTAGTTATGAGATAATGACCCCCAATCTTACCCCTTGACAATGACCAGAAGGAGTAGAGTGATGATCCAGTCATTAATGCAATCCTAGTTTTGTCTCTTTTTTTGTCCATTTTTTCACTGTAAGGATTGTCTTAATGTAGACTCTTTTTGTTCATCTCCATTGTCAATCTTTTGTTAAATATGGGAGGTAGGTTCTTAAGATAGTTTTAGAGGAAACTAGGTTTAACTGATATTTTCATCAAAAGATTTGTCTCATCCCAGTTTTGCCAAAAAAAAGTTATTGACAGACTAGGTAAATAACTTTATGGATTAAGAAATATACAGTCAAAAATCTGATGAGTGTTTGTCATATACTATAATCCAGTTTAGTCAGCTAAGTTAGAGATCATAATGTAATAAAGTAAAGGACTGAGAAAAAAGACTTCAAACATGAAAAGTTGGTTATCTAATTAAATTGTTAACCTTAAATTTTCTCATTTATCAAATGGAATAACTCCCTCTCAGTCTAACTCAAAGAGAGATGAGTGTTAGGGATCAAATAACAGTGGAAATGAAAACATTTTGTAAAACCCTACTAATGTATTATTCAAATATAAGCTACCACTTCTTATATATCAATTCTCTTTCACCTTCCAATATTCCTTATTAAATAAAAATATTCTTTTTTCCTCTTTAAGGGAAGAGATTCATTAAAATACTAGTGTGTTCCTTTGTTAAACTTTCTTTTTTTGGTTTTAAGTGTGATCCACCCACAAAAGATATTTGGTGATGATTTCCCAGAGGTGCCAATAACTACACCTTTTTCAACTTCAGGCACACAATGTACTCTCACATTTTGCATGCAAACCTGGTTCTTAAACACAGTTACATCAAAGTGTAATATCAAGCTCACTTTAATCACAGCTATGTAAAACTCATTACCCTCGGTCCTCCCCTCTTTTCTTTTGTTCTGCATGAGTCATCCACTGTTTCACCAAACCCATGTGGGTATTTACTGGTAACTTGGAAGATTGCTATTCAGAATCTGCTACAGTAATGAATTAAAGTACTATAATCTTTGTACCTAATTCTTGTCAAGCTTCACAGAATTCACTGTCATTGAATATATTTATCAGTGCAATTACACCCATTTTAGACTGTTTAGATGCTGCTTTTTTTTCATCAGCTTTAGAATCTTAGAGGGGCAAAACACTTGACTTGGAAGGTCTCTTAAGCCTCTAGCCTGGCTCCTCACCTTTCTTGATAAAGGACAAGAACACCACTGAGCTTTTCTGAGCCTCCTAAGTAAAATGAAGATACAGCTACCTTCCCTATCTATTTCCACAGGATTGTTCTGATGACAAAGATATAAAAAGGCTTTGAAAACAATACAGCACTTTTTACTGTTATACATCAATATAACATATTATCAATTACTGTGCAGGAAATGAGAATATGATAAATTCAAGAACTCAGGACTATTTATGTGAACATAGACAAAAGGAAACTGATTCAGGAAAGCAATACACGTAAAGTTATTCCATGGAAATGGAAAAATAACAAAATAATTGAAATTAAATATGCTGCAAAATTATAATGACCACATTTGTCCCGAAAGGAGACAATTCCTCCCTTCACCCACCTTCTTTGTAGAAGTAGGAGACTGGGAGTGGAGATTATCCCACATAAAGTCATTTACCACCATTTCCCAATAGTTATCCTAACTTCTTGACTTCCCTGGAACTCTCTAACATGACCCAATACTCAGGTACTATTTCTTGTATCCCTCAACCCCAACTTCCCCTACTTTTTCAGCTTCTATTTTGTGTATTGTCTTCCTTCAATGTATTGCTTACTGACTTTTTCCAACGTGTTGATTAGTTTTGCCAAGTTGGTGTTCCCCCCATTCTCTGTTATATGGGATGGCTGGGGGAAGGGTGGAGTAGATGAGGATATCCTGGAAACTGTAGGTAATATAAAAAAATTATCAAGAAAAATTTTTTTTTAAAAAACACCCACACAATGATAAATGATTCTAACTTTCTTTGCTATCCCCTCTCAGCATTAAAGGGAAGTAGAAATATTTTTTAAAATTTCTGGTGAAAAAAAACAATATGGATGAAATATGGATCTAGCTAATTAAGTTTACCCTGCATAATATAACTTTGGGGTGACATAAAGAGACCTATAATGACTAGAGAAGCAATTCACTTTTCAGGACATCTGTCAGATTATGTTATTTTAAAATGTACCTCTTCCTGATACTTCTCATTTATTAAGGCAGTTAGAAGGAGCAGAAATGGAAGGTATAATATATTATAAAGATGGGAGTTAATGGGTGAGAAAGGCATGTACTGAGAGAAAGGTAAAGGAGAGGTAGAATGGGATAAGTTATTTCACATGAAAGAGACAAGAAAAAGCTTTTGCAATAAAGGAGAAGAGGGGAAAGGTAAGGGGGGATGAGGGAGCCTTCACTCCCATCAGAAGTGGCTCAAAGAGGAAATAAATACAATTAAATATAGAAATCTATCTTACCCTACAAGAAAATAGAAAAGGAAAGGGATGGAGAAAGGGGACAGGGGGAGGGGAGGATGATAGAAGAAAGGGAAGATAGTGAGAGAGAGTAATCAGATACAACACTTTTTGAGGATGGACGGGGGAGAGGAAAGAATAGAATAAATGGGGGTGGGGGGAAATAAGATGGAAGGAAATACAGTTGGCAACAGCAACTAAAAAAATATTGAAGCAATTTCTCTGATGGATTTATGATAAAAAATGCTCTCCATTCTAAAGTCAGAGCTAATGATATCTGAATTCAGGCTATAACACTATTTTTTCTCTATTTTTCTCAAGGTATCAAGAGATATGTTTACTTTTACAATATGACTATTATAGTAATGTGAAAAAATAAAATTCACAAAATGTACATCTTCCCCAACTCCCAAATGTTTGAAATTCCTCATACTTACCATTAATTTAAAATCTCCAAGAGACCTCATCAATATATAACACTTGGAAAAAACTATGTTTAAACTGAACTGTAGGTTTCTTCTTTGTTATAAGGCATTACTTGTTTGGGGGGGGGGGTTGGTAGGAGAGATAGATTAGTAAATGTAGGTGATATAAAAGCAAAAAAATGTAAACAAATCTATTATTAATCAACAAATCTATTATTAAACAAAATGATCTTTCCAAGCCATATTCTTCTTTAGGACTTACACAAAAAATTTTAGGTCAATTTATTTTCTGTGATGCTATTTTTTTCAATCTATCAATGATTTCAATATTTACTTGCAAAGATTACATTAATAACAACAGAATTATTTCTTTAGGAACTGTGAAAGCTCTAATCAATTATCAATTTTTATCTATAATAATGACAAATATCTATATTTAAAACCACCAATGGGTTACTGTTGAATAGGTAAGATAAAATAAACTATTGTGCACAGACCCATACTATGCAATTACTCTTAGGTAGAGAAGGGAAACATCTTAATGTAGTACAGTTGTCTAAACAATGAGGGATGTTACAGGCTGTAGCTACTTAATGCACAATAATTCTTTTGATGCCCCCACATGGACTTAGCAGAACAGTGAATAGTAAGGCTATCTCTATGAAATAAACAATTTCTAGATTTCACAAAAGCAGCAAAGGAAAAAATAGAACTTAGAGCAGCAATCTGTTTACAAGAACTTATACTAAATTTCTCTTTCAATTTCACCAACCTATACTATTAAACAATATTTCACTTCTATTATTTTCACTAAAGCATGGCTCAAACTCTTTAACTCCAAGAGGAGAGAGAAATACAAGACTAAAATAACAAACCACAAATCAAGATAATCTATATCATTCAAAATACCAAAAAAAAATTCAGGTTAGATATGTCTAAACAACTATTTAATAATTCCAACATGAAGTTAAAGAGACGCTTTTAAAAAAATGGAGAATGAGAACTAATCTTAAAATTAGAACACAATGAAGAAAACTGTAATTTTAACAAATATTTCAACCAAAATTATCTTTTCAAAATTTAAAATTCAAATAGCCTGGTTGAGTGGCTAGAGGACTAGTCTTAAATTCAGGAAGCCCTGTCTAGATTCCTGTACTTAATATATTACTAGCTGAGATCCTGGGTCAATCCTTTAACTTTTAACCCTTTTTAATCCCTTTAAATTGCTCATCTTCACAGACACACCTTTGAAAACACAGGTCCAAATCCCCCCACCACCACCAAACAAATGCAAAATGGGCATACAAATATCATACTGAACTTTGATAGTTAAGCAAAAGTACAAATATTTTATTTAAAGTTTTTGGAAATGCCAAAAATGTCAAATATGTTAATATTCTACTTCACAAATCTAACCTGGTTTCCAAGTACTGCTACTGATATATACTGACTATAAGACTCCTAGTGAGTCACTTACATCTCAGGGCCCCAGATATTAAAACTATTATGTTGCAAAACAAAAGTCATATACATTGGTAAAAGGACTTGCCTTTACACCTTGTGACAATCAGAGCTTGAGCCAAATAAAAATCTAATAAACATTTTAAAATTCTTAAAAAGAGTGTAAATAAAAGTATCAGGAATATATCTTAATTTTTTACTTAGGTATGGAAGTTATTTTTTTCAATATGGAGAGCAGAAACAAGGAGTAAAATAGAAAGCTCAAATTGTCAACAATCAATCAATGATGATTTGTGACATACCTAAAGATTTCTGGGCACTGAAGTGAGTAAAAGAAAGCAAAGAGACAAATCGCACTCTCTTGGAAGACACATCCTAATCAAAGAGGCAGCAGGGACATCTAAAAGGGACAAAACAGAAACAAAATAATTGGGAATGGAGGGCATTAGCACTTAAGAAATCAAGATGGGTTTTTGGTGGAACACGGAGCTGCAATTGTGTACTAAACGAAGGGAGGGATTCTGTGTAGCAGAAGTGAGGAGAAAATGCAATGCCGGCATGAAATGGTCAGCTAAACAGCAGCACAGCTGCCATGTGTGAACAACAGAGGAAAAGGCCAATTAAGCTAAACCAAGAGTAGGAAAGAGAGTTAAGTATAATGAGGCTAGAAAGATAGGCTGGAATCAAACTTCAGAATGGCCTTCAAAGCAAGAAAAGAAATACTTGTATTTTATGGGAAGTAGGAAAGTGACTCAATCAAGTCAAACAAAATTTTTTTAGTATCTACTACATGCCAGTATAGTAGGCACTAAGCTAAATGTTAGGGATACAAAGAAAGCAGAAGAATAATAATTCTTGCCCCCAAGGAGCTCACCAATCTAATGCAAGGAGACAACATGCAAAAACTTTATATGAGCAAGGTTTATCCAGAATAAATTGGAGGTAATCCCAAAACTGTATCTAAGGAAAATGATTTTGACAAATGTAATAATGGATTAAAGAAGCAAGAGACCAAAAGAGAAACTACTACCAGAGTGGCTAAGTAGAAAAACTTGGATAGAAAGAAAAAAAAAATAAAAAAGTAGAAATGGTGATACTTTGAGGGAAAGTAAAACTTCAAAGAGAACACGAGATACTGAAAAAAGTGGTGGTGCTTTTGAGAGGAATGGGAAGTCTGAAAATGAACTAAATTTGGAGGGAAAGATAATGAGTTTTGTTTTGGACATGTTGAATTTGAAAAGTCTCTAGGGGGCAGCTAGGTGGCGTAGTGGATAGAACACCAGCCTAGAATCAGGAGGACCTGAGTTCAAAGCCAGCCTCAGATACTTACTAACTGCCTAGCTGTGTGACCTTGGGCAAGTCACTTAATCCTAATGCCTTAAAAAAAGAAATGTCAAAAACCCGTAAGTTATCTACATAAAGAAATTAATTTGTCATTGATCCACTCAATTTCTATCAATATACATCTCTTATGCACCTCAACTACAGTCTTGGTCATAGTCTCGATCTTATGACTTATCCATGTGCTCCACCTTCCATGTTCAAGTTCCTTTACCAGATCAATAATTTTTATCTCTCCTTTTGCCTTACTACTCTTAAACTTCACCAGTAATCTCCACCCCTAAATACTTTTCACAGGTCATCAGGCTAACTCTGTTCTCCTCTCTTTTTAATCTTAATCCACTAATTAATCACAAATTTCTTCAATTTTTAAATCCCTTGCTCCCTTATTCTATTACCACTCATGTCCTGCCAAACTTCAACCCAAGATTATTCCCATCACTGAATTGCTTTGCTGTTGAACAGAGAGGGAGTCATGAAAGTATCTGATCATGAAATTAAAGCCACTCACTCAACTGGTCTCAATCCATGCTTTAAAAACAAAACAAATACTGAGTCGATTCTCTGAAAACATCATTTTCTTCCTTCTTTATGTCACATTTCTCTGTTATCAATTCCCATTAGCTCCTTCTTTATGCCAGTCTCTGAGGAAGACTTCCCACTAACCAAGACAAAGGCAAACTCTTTCACATGTACTCTTAATTTCATCCCAATCTATGTTCTTCAACAGTCTGCTCCCATTTTCATCCCCTCCATCTAATCTCCTAAACTCTCTTGGGTTTCTTTACTACCTATTAATATACTGGTTTCCCCTGCTTTTAAAAAAAACCTCATTCAATTAAACTGCACCCCCCCCCCACCAATAGCTGCTATCCTGTACCTCCTTCTTCCCCTTCTCTGGTAAACTCCTTGGAAAGTCACCCACAAATTGGAAATTGAAGGGATGCCTATCAACTGAGGAAAGACAAAATAAGTTATGGTATATGGTTGTGAAGGAATATTACTTGATACTACTGACCACCTTCTGGATATTCTATGGGTAAGGTTTTTGTGACTCTGTTCTCCTCCTATCTGTCTGGCTACTTCTTAAAGTCTCCTTTACCAAACTTCATATTAACACCCTCTTTACTGTATGGGTCTCTGAAGTCTCTGTTAAGGATTCTTATTTTCTTTTCTCTCTTTATCTGATATTTCTCATAAAGTTCAGTTATGTTCTCCATTCAGATGACTCCTGAGATGTATACCGCCCTGGTTTCTCATCTTGATAAAATCTATTTCAAAATGAATGTCTCACAATATGAAAGGAATTTTGTAGCAGCACTTAGCATGAGGTTAAAGTACATAAAAATTGTAGCAAAAGGCTAGATCCACAGTATACATTTGCAAATGGAGATTTTAAAATGTAGCAAAATTATTAGGCAGTCTAAATAAATGTAAAAGCCTTGACTTTAAGGACTTTGCATTTTGTAAATGTAAAGAAATATGACAATTCCAAGTAATTATGCAAAGAACCAAAGCACTTGCATTTGATGCATCTTGTTTTTAAAATGAGGCCATTTTTTCAGCTTCATCTGCAGTTCTATGTGAATATTGATAAATCAGTTTTTATCTATTTTATTATTAATAAAACCTAATTTAGGTATCTTGAATTAATGGTTTTGTGATTTAGATGGTCAAATTTGTCTTTGTAACAGAGATAAGCTATTTATAAAAATTTTAAAAGGTCATATTCAACATGAATGTTCCAAAGGTATGTCTTAACTCAAAGAATTTAGTATTTTGCCTGTCCTCTCTTCCCCAATAAATCCACCACTTTTCTGAATTTTCATATTGGTTCTGAGGATACTCCCCCTATCCTTTCTGTCACCAGTTCCTTGAGGGCAATGATTCTGCTTTTTCTTACATTTATTAGCTCTTAGTACATACACATAGAAGGCGCTTAATAAATATTTGTTAATTGACAGACAAAACCAGGAAGATAAGAGTATATTTGCTACATTGCAAAAAAAACAGTAAAACACAAACATATTTTTAAAAAGCTATTGAATTTTAACTGTTCTTTTAAAAAAAAAAGGTAAATGAGGCTATAGACCAGAATCTTGGAAAAATACCCACAGTTAATAGGTATAATATGGATGATGAGCCAGCAAGGAGACTGAAAAAAAGAAGTCTGACAAGCAGGAAGGAAATCATGAGAAAGTAATGAGTAAATTCCACAGTGAATCCCAAATATGACAAAATCAGTGTCTTTTAGGAGCTAATCTATCTTGATTTATATCATTTTGAAACCTGCTGTTACCCTCAGGAATTTTGGATAAAGCTTTATGCACTTGGGGTGTAACTGACAGAAAGACAAATACCCAAAATTCAGGGGGGAAAGAACAGCCTGAGAACTCAAAAGTCATGCTTTACGTTTAAAATGAAGTGAAATAATGATTTCAAAAAAATAAAGAATGATAAATCATCTAATGAGAAGTCACTTAACCACTATAATTTGTGTCTAAAATTTTTCTCATTAAAAACCCTTTTCTACAACTTAGAGCAGGCTTAAAACAATATTATACTTATCAACTCTGGCTTTTCTGGTTCTATGATTAGGAAAAACAATATGATTCAAGTAATGAGTTAATTTTTTGAGGGTGGCTCAATTACCAAAATCTTAAAATTGATGGAGAAAGACAAAAGTTATAGTTATACACTCAAAGGTATGGAAAATGTAGCTAGAAATTTTCTGTGTTCTCAGAATGTCTGTACTGGGAGAAAAGCAATGCAACATAAGATTAGGGAGAAGTATATTCTTTTCTCAACCTGCTAAAATATTTCTCTACTTAGCCAGAAGACTTTTCAAATTGAGTTTTGCTAAAAAGCAATCAAACAAAACCAACGAACCACTCACTGGCAGCTAACAAGAACAAGTTAATGAATTATTTTTTCTCCCATTTTTTTCTTTGAGGAAAATTAATAATAAATGTACCATGTGGCCAGTAAGGGAATCTTACATAATAAATCATTGGGGGACAATAACCAACTTCTCTCTCTGAGCAAATGAGTCAAGATTTTTTAAAAATTAATCTTTTACTGACAGTTTTAATCATACATTAAAGCAATTTTTTCTAAAGGGTCAAATTAATAAATATTTTTATTAGTTGCTAGTAAATAGCAATTGGACAAAGACCATCACTGCCAATGGACAGCTTCTGGTCACAAATATTTATGAACCACAAATCACAAGGGTTTGTGCCTATTAGTAAAATGCATGATCTCAAGAGTTGAAAGAGACCTGAGACTACTGAATCCAAACTACAGCTCTCCACCAGTTTCCATTCAATTGCTGCTTAAAGGCTGTTAGAAGGGGGGGAAATCAACCATCTTTTGAGGTAACCCATTCAATTCTTTGAGAGTTCCAAGTTGTCAGTTAGTCTGTTTCTCCACATCCAATTAAAAACTGATTTTCACTTCTCAGTGTCCCAGAGCCATAACTAGGTTTTCACACAAAACTAAAACAGTACAGAGGATTCAGAGGAAGGCACAACTAACCAAGAAGGGAATCTACACAAAAAAATTGTGAGGTTAGTAGGTACACAGAAATTAGGACAGACCTTCTCTTAATGAACTATGTGTGCTTTTATTTATATATATGTATATATGTACAAATATACATATATATGCATGCATGCATGTGTATATGTATATACCATATAGGTACACACACACATATTTGGCTACCAAATTAGGGCTACTGATTCATATTGAGCTTGCAAGCTACTAAACATTCTCATTTTTTTTTCAGATGATGTGGTGGTATACAGAATCAGATAAGCTGGGGTCAAACTTGACACCATGACAGTACTGATTTAACTTTGGACAAGTCATCTAACCTCTAATCTTCAGTTTCCTTAATTGTAAAATGAAGGGGTAGAATGCTAAGAACTATAATATATGATACTATAATGTGATACTAGTCCCTATTTTGAATTAAATTGATATTTTAAAGTGTTGGATCTTATCTTCTTTACTTTTAAATTGTGTCTTAATCAATTTCATCCAGTTTTCCAAACTATGTAGATATCCTTGGATCCTGACTATTATCCTATATCAGTTATCCAATCTAGCTTTACTTTATCTACAAATTTGATAAGCATACCATAAAAGCTTACATTCACTTGGATAAAAATGTTCAACCATACAAGATCAAGAACAGATACCAAGGGGCAGCTAGGTGGCACAGAGGATATAGCACCAGCCCTCGAGTCAGGAGGACCTGAGTTCAAATGCAGCTTCAGACACTTAATAATTACCTAGTTTTGTAAATTTGGGCAAGTCACTTAACCCCACTGCCTTGCCAAAAAAAAAAGATACCAAGTATACATCACTAGAGCTCTCCCTCTAAATTCACATCCAATCATTAAAGACTGTTCTTTGGGGCAACCATTCAACTAATTTCAAGTCCAATTAACTCTACATCCATTTCAAACATCTTCATTTTATCCACAAAACTATTTTTTTCTAGCAATAATCTAGATAAAATATATCTATACAACATTATTCTGCTCTAGGTAAAAGTATCAAAAATGGAAATGTTCAAAAAGATTCATAAAACATGATAGATATGTAATTCTGATGGTTCTTTGTGACTAGTGCATTTCCTTTTCAAGAGTTTAAGTAACTAACTATCTAATAATATGTTCTAAAATTTTGCTAGGAGTTTCATTCTATTTTTTTAAAAAATGTGAAACATTTACCCTTCCTTCACTCCTTTGGCATCTCTTATTCTCCACAATCTTCCACACATTACTGACAATCACATCTGCCAGTTAATTCAGTATCCTGGAATGTAGTTTGTCTACTCTTGGTGATGAATTCATGAAGAACAGCTAAATATTCTCTTATTATCTCCCTATTCGTCTTTGGTTTCAGCTTTCTAGAGAGGTATATTTTTTGTTCCCTTTCCCAGTCCACAGATCATTCTTCTCGACAGAAGAAAAGGAAAAGAAAACAAACATTAAATAATTCTTCCTTCTTTCCTCCTTCTGTTTTCATTGATCTATTTATGCCCAAATAATTTTCATATAGTTTCCTTGATCCTCACCCAATATAACTGAAAAAAGGAGACATCTTTTTGCTGTCCATCAGTGTTTTTTCTCCAGTTAGAGTTCCTTTTTTTTTTAGGTTTTTTTTTTGCAAGGCGAATGGGGTTAAGTGGCTTGCCCAAGGCCACACGGCTAGGTAATTATTGAGTGTCTGAGACCGGATTTGAACCCAGGTACTCCTGACTCCAAGGCCAGTGTATCCACTGCGCCACCTAGCCGCCCCTAGAGTTCCTTTTGAGACTCATTTTCTTTTGGCTGCTGTCATGCTTCTGAATGCATCCTCTACTACCTGTCATTTTAGTTTCATTTAGCTTCAATATTCTTGAAAAGCTGATGAATATTCTATGAACCAACATGAATCTCTTTAAGCAGGCTCATTTTTCACTCTTCCAGAACCCTTTCAGAATTCTTCAAAGCTTCCTATCCCTCCTCAGATGACATCAACTAAAGATATTTTTAAAATCATAATAGTCTAAGCAATCTTTTCTTTGAACCCATTTGAAACTGACTCTCTCAAAATATGGAATGCACATCAGATTATGCATTGTTTTCCTCTATCACAAATTCTAAGATAAGATGATCACTTCCCCACCTTTCTGTTTCAATCATTAGTTCATACTATTGCTCAGAATCAAGTTCAAAATATGACTTCCCCTTGTTGCAGTCTCTGCTTTTTGAAACATAAAAATCAGTAAGGAGGGGCAGCTAGGTGAATAGAGCATCTGCCTCAGGAGGACCTGAGTTCAAATGTGGCCTCAGACACTTAATAATTACCTAGCCGTGTGGCCTTGGGCAAACCACTTAACCCCATTTGCCTTGCAAAAAAAAAAAAAAAAACAAACCTAAAAAAAAAAATAGGTTTGTAATCAAAGGAGAGATAGAAGACCCCTACCTAAACTATGGATGAGGAATACTGTATATAATGTCATATTTTTTGACATGCTGACAGGGTTTGTAGAATTATTTGTCTTTTGTCTCTTTCTTTCTTTTAAAGAAATCTTTGAACAATTACAAAACACTTCTCACACAAATAAAATCAGATTTAAATAACTGGGCAAATATCAACTGCTCATGGATAGGCCAAGCCAATATAAGAAAGAGAGTGGTGGATCAGTGGAATAGACTGGGTATAATACCAGGAAATTATTACAGTAATCTACTCTTTGATAAACCCAAAGGGGGGCAGCTAGGTGGCGCAGTGGATAGAGCACCGGCCCTGGAATCAGGAATACCTGAGTTCAAATCAGGCCTCAGACACTTAATAATTACCTAGCCGTGTGGCCTTGGGCAAGCCACTTAACCCTATTGCCTTTCAAAAAAAAACAACAAAGAAACCCAAAGAGTCCAGTTTTGGGGATTAAAAACTCTCTCTTCGATAAAAACCATAGGGAAAATTGGAAGTGTGTATGGCAAAAACTTGAATTAGACCAACACCACACATACTATACCAAGATAAAATCAAAATGGATACAGGGTTAAGACATAAAAAACAATATTATAAGCAAACTAGGAGATCAATGAATAGTTTAACTGTCAGATCTATGGAAAGAGAAGGAATGTAGGGGGAAAAAATGTAAAATTCAAAATAAATATTTCTTAAAAAAAAGAAAACTACCTTTTCATTGAAGTTGGAAAAATAAATTTATATTTAAAAAAAAAATCTTTATTATGGATAGCTCCTGGGAGGGTGGAGGGGAGTAATACAAGAGAAAATCAAAGCAATGCCAAAACAAATGATCAATAAATATCTACTTTAAAAAATATCCTTTGAAAAAAATTGACATTTGAAAGTAGGTTAAATTTCTTTGGTATTAGAAAAATTCTCATTTCCTCAAAGGATATTCTGGTTATCTTCTTTTCTAAATTATTTTACTATTATCCTTATATATATGACCAAATATAACAAACATCTAATTATGTAAGTTGACTACCCAAAAAATGAAAAATGCAAGTTTTCTTCTTTTTATGAGTAGTCTCATAGCTTTTCCTGCCACAAACAACCATAAATGTTTTCCTGGTAATGGTGTTCAGTTTTAATACCACAGCTTCTAGAGAGTCTAAGTTGAAGGTGACTCAGAGAGCAATGGAAAGACAAATAATGAACAAAAGCAGGCTGCTGAAGCTTATTTCCAACAATAATTTACATACAAAAGAGCAACATATGGAAATGTTACTTAGGAAATGTATAATCAGAAAAAAAAAGAGTAGGTTGATCACATACTGAGAATGTAGAATAACAGATGAATAGTCCAAATAATTCACTGGTAACCATAAAAAAGAGAAAAAAAAAAAGAACCAGTACACTGAGTCAATCCTCATTTTCCACTAGAACTCAGAAAAGTATTATATGGGATGGCAGGTACTACTACCATCTATCTCTAATAGAAGAGAGAAGACTATCCAGTGATAAGACATAAATACTGATTAAAGAAAACATTTCATAAATAAAATTTCTAGCATCTACTAGTAATAATAGGGACAAGGAAAATCTTAATTCATCTTTTCTATAAAACCTTCTTCCAAATTTCTCAAACTCCCTGTTCTAGGAAAGACGACATCATGCTTCCAGTTGCCCAGGTTCAAAATCTGGCATTATTCTGATTCCTTACTCTCTCTTACCCCACATATCCAATTACTACAAAATTTTATTATTTCCACTTCAACATCTCTTGCACCTGATGCCTCCTCTTTACTCATATATCTACCAACTTATTCAGGCCCTATTCTCCTTTAATTATTGAAACAACCTCCTAATTGGTATTCCAGCTTAGGGAAAGTGTCATCCTGCACACAGTTGTCAGACCTGATGATTCTGTTCAATTAATTCTGGTCACTTCCCTTCACCTTTAGGATAAAATATAAATTTCAGTTTGGCTATTCACAACCTGGTTCCAAACGACCTTTTCCAGTCTCACTGGCCCTTAGTCCTCCACTCACATTCTCAATTCCAAAAAACCCCAATCTTCTATCTATTCTTTATACATAATCCATTGGCTCTTCCACAAGCCTGGAAAAGTACCCCATCAATCTCCCCTCTGTGGGCGCTGATGCCCTTCCTACCTTTAGAGAAGTTTATTTTCCATTGGACCTAACTCAGGCCAGTCCTCATACATCATTTAACCATAGGAAGGGAATAAGCATTTAAAAAGGCTAAACATTTTACAATTATTATCTCATTTGATCCTCGCAGTAAGATAGGTATTCTATCCTCATTTTACAGATGAGAAAACAGGTTAAAGAGAAGTTGCCCAGAGTCACACAGTTAAATGTCTGAGGCAAAATCTGAACTCAGGTTTTCCTAACTTCAGGCCCAATATTCTATTCACTAAACCACTTCACTGATTATGCCTAAATCACTGCGATTTACCTAGGCATAGCAGAAGTATATTCCACAAGGATTCACCCGCTACACCTCAAGTTGATTCAGCTAAGCAAAAACCAATCCAGTCTCAGACACTTAATAATTACCTAGCTGTGTGGCCTTGGGCAAGCCACTTAACCCCATTGCCTTGCAAAAAAAAATATAAAAATCTGAGCAAAACCCACTTGCCTGAATTATCTAGGGTCATTCACCAGCCAAGTCTCAGAGCCCCTTAGTGCTCCTGTTGGCTAACTTCTCTGCAGGCAAATAGGAAGGACAGATCAGCAGCCTAAATTCTTAGTTCCTTAAGCCAACCAGGTCTCAGGTCAACAAGAATTACTAAGCACCTACTTTGTGCCAAGAACTGTGCTGGAGATACAAAGAAAGCCTCCCACCAAAACATGCAGTTTCTGCTCTCAAGAAGTTCAGAGTTTAAAAGGAAAACAACATGATGCCTATAAATTCTATGCAGAACAGGTGATAATCTCAGGGGAAAGGTAGTAGCATTAAAAGGGATTAAGAAAGGCTTCTTAGAGAAGGCTGGACAGTAACTGGGATTTGAAGGAAGCCAGGACAGCCAGGAGACAAATGTTGAGGCGGCAAAGGTTTAGGAATGAAGAACAGATAAAGAAAATAAATGATGTTGGAAGATGGAGTTTCATGTTTGAGGAACAGTAATGAGGTCAGTGTCATACTACAACAAAGTACATTACAAAGCAGTAAGACTGGAAAGGTAAGAGGGAGCCTGGTTATGAAAACCCAGAGGACTTTATATTTGATCCTAGAGGGAACTGAGAGTCTGGAGTTTACTGAACGGGAGGAGGTCTAACATGGTCAGATCTATAACGAAAGAAGATCAATTTGACAACTTGCATAGGAAAAGGGGAGAGATTTGAAACAATCTTCTGCAATAAGTCAGTCAAGAAGTGATGAGGGAATTGACATAGGATGGCAGTAGTGTCAGAGGAGTCAACAAGACAAATACAAAAGATGTTAAGAAGATAGAATCAACAGGTAGCATTAAAGGATGTTTATTGGATGACAATGGGAAAGGAAGACATGAAAAGTTTAAAGAAGGATGTAGGGGCCAGCTAGGTGGTACAGTAGATAGAGCACCAGCCTTGGAGTCAGAAGTATCTGAATTTAAATCCCACCTCAGACACTTAATAGTTGCCTAGCTGTGTAACCTTGGGCAAGTACTTAACCCCAATGCCTTAAAGGAATAAATTTAAATTTTTTTTTTAAATCAGGATGTAAAGGTTGGGAAAGCTTCTAGAGTGAATGGGAATAAGGCACTGATTGTTAAGATATAAAAGAACCGCCTTGCCACAATGAGACAACAATAAATTGGTGGGGGAATGAGAGAAAATAAGGTGTCAAGAATGAAAACTAGGTTACAAGTCTGAGAGATAAGAAGGAGAAGGATATTCTTAAAAGAAATGGGTTAGGAAGAAGGGAGGAAAACTTTTGGATGAAAGATAATGAGTTTAGTTTTGGTTAAGTTGAACTTAAAATGTCCACAGGACATGAGTTGTCCAACAAATGGAAACGCAAGACTAGAGTCAGGACAGAGGTTAGGATTAAAGAAACAGATGTGAGAATCATCAGCAGAAAGCTGATAGGATCACAAGTGAAATGGTATAGAGGGAGAAGAAAAAAGTGTCCAGAACAGAGCCCTGGGGAATTAACAAATTAAGACTTGACTTGTATGAAGATTCAGCTAAAGAGACTGAGGAGTGGTCAGAAAAGCAGTAAAAAGTATTGTCCTAAAAACCTAGAGAGAAGAATAAGAGGTAATCAACAGAATTAAAGGGTGGAAAGAGGTCAAGAAGGATGTGACAAGAAACGGGTCATTATATCTTTAAAATAAGAGATCACTGGTACCATTAGAGGAAACCATTTTCAGTTGATGAAAGCTAGAAGTTAGACTAAAGAGAGTTAAGAGGAAAGGAAGTAGAGAGCTTTCTTAAGGAGTTTATCTACAAAAGGTTGAGTGTATATGTAGGACAAAATCAGCAAAGGCAATATAAGAAGGTTAAAAATTCACATGTATGAAAATATTTATAGCAGTTCTTTCACAGTGGCAAAAAATTGGCAATTGAGTGGTCCGTCAATTGGGGAAAGGCTGAACAAATTGTGATATATGAATGTTATGCAGTACTAGTGTTCTCTAAGAAATCACTAACAATTGGAATTCAGAAAAACCTCAAAAAATTTACGTGAATTGATGCTCAATGGATAGAGCAGAACCAAGAGAATATTATACACAGTGAATAGCAACACTATGCAATGATCAACCATGACTGACTTAGCTCTTTCTCAGCAATACAATGATCCAAGACAATTCTAAAAAGACTTGTGATGGAAAATATCATCCACAACCAGAGAAGGAACTATGGAGTCTGAATAAAGACTGAAATTTACTATTTTCAATTTTTAAAATGTTTTCTTTTTTATGGTTTTTCCCTCTTTGTTCTGATTCTTCTTTTACAACATGATTAATGTGAAAATGTTTAACATAGTTATACATGTATGATCTATATTAAATTACTCTGTCAGGGGGAGGAGAGTGAGGGAAGGGAGGGAGAAAAATGTGAAATTCAAAACCTTAAAAAAATAATTGTTGAAAACTCTTTGCATGTAGTTGGAAAAACAAATTATTAAAAAGGAAAAAAGAGGACTGGAGTAAATTCCAGAGTTCTATGCTCTTCAGAGGTCCTTCATTGGAAGTTCCAGAGAGAGAAATTTTAAAATCTGAAACGTACACACATGGCAATTTATTCCTATATGAAATGACCCTGAATTAGAATGCTTTAAGTTTTTTTTTAACTTTAATAGGCAACCTCTTTATTGGAAGCAGGTGTTCAGAAGTTATTTTGTGAGACCTTACTCCTAGGCAAATCTTTTCTACTCTTTCTCATTTTGTTGTTTCTAATCTGTGGTAGGTAAGAAAACTCAACCATGGGCAGCTAGGTGGCGCAGTGGATAAAGCACCAGCCCTGGAGCCAGGAGTACCTGGGTTCAAATCCGATCTCAGACACTTAAAACCTAGGCAAGCCACTTAACCCCACTTAACCCCATTTGCCTTGCAAAAACCTAAAAAAAAAAAAAAAATGACCACTCTCTTACTAGAAGTGACCCAGTGACACCACTACTAGTTAAATCTCCGTTTTGCCCACCACAAGAGCAAGAGAAATGTTTCTTATGAACAAAAAACAACTATAATGAGATTCTTAGGAAGGATAATGGAAGGGTCATTGAGAATTGAGAGTAGCACTTAAAAACATCAAAAGCATTTAAAAATACTAAAATAAATCACAAACAGATATTCTGGACACCTTAGTTATCATCAAAAAGTCCAAATCCCTCTGTACATAAGGAAACTAAGACCCAGAAATACGAAATTATTTGGTCATTCAGGTAAACTGACAGAAGCTGAGAGATCCTTGAGTTCCTAGTGCTATTTTCTTTCTACTAAACTATAAATCTTTTTTAACTCAGCTAAGGCCTTTTTGGCGTATTCCCTGGTTCTGACCATATTCCATAGTTAAAGCTATGATACAAGTGCAATAGTTACTGATTATCTTTGTATTTCTATATGAGGATTAGAGAAGGAGTAAAAGTTCAGGAGAGAAGGTATTTTTATTAACAGTATATGAACACTAGGGGGAAAAAAAGCTAGTTAAGTTGGATTCTAGTCCTAGTTCTGCTAAGAATTATATATGTAACCTTAGACAATGTACCTCACTTCTCTGAGTATCAGAAAACAATAGATTTATAAAAGTGGAAATAATCTTGGAAATCCTCTAACCCAATCTTCTCATTTCAGAGTGAAGAAACTAAGGCCTTATGTACTTAAGTGATTTGGCCAAAAATCATACAAAGAGCAAGTAGCAGAATCAATGTTTTCATCTGTAAAACAACAAGACTGGACCAGATGATTTCAAAGATTCCTTCCTGCTCAAAGATTTTATGCCTTTTAGTAACACAAGTAGTAATGTTCAGGACTAGAGTTAAGAAAAGAAAAAATAACAAATGTGTGTGTGTATAAATATACAAATAATATATGTATATAAAATATATGTATTAGAAACATATATAGTGCATATTTGTAAAATATATGTGCATATATTTGTGTGTGCATATATGTACATACCTGGTAATCTATAATTGAAAACTGGAGTAATTCATGGATGAACTCACCCTCACAAAACAACATACTGATTCTTTAAAATGACAGTAAAATCTCATTAATTAAAACAAAGTAGAGAAAGTCAATCTGATTTAGAGGGGTTTTTTAAAAAGAACTAATATGGAAATGTGTGAAACATGATTTTACATATATAACCTAAATCAGATTATTTGCTGTCATAGAGAGGGTACAAGGAAGGGAGGGAAACAGAAAAATATGGAACTCAAATTCTTACCAAAAAAAAAAACACCCAATGTTGAAAACTACCTTTACATGTAATTGGAAAAAAATATAAAATTAAATAACAAAAATAACAAAGGGGGGGGGCTGCCTTTGGAGTCAGGGGAATTAGATTCAAACCCCAGTACAATTTTTTGCCTCTTATCTACCCCATTTAGGCCTCAATTTTCTGCAAAAAGAAGGGATTAGAACTAGTTGGCTTGGGGGCGGCTAGGTGGTGTAGTGGATAAAGCACCTGCCTTGGAGTCAGGAGTACCTGGGTTCAAATCTGGTCTTGGACACGTAATAATTACCTAGCTGTGTGGCCTTGGGCAAGCCACTTAACCCGATTTGCCTTACTAAAAAAAAAAAGAACTAGTTGGCTGTATGTTCTCTCAGATTTCTCTAACTTTTAATCCTATGATTATATGAAATATAAACTATTTCAATTTGCTATATAACAAAGTATATTAATATAATAATATTAATAAGTAATTTTAAAAGACTAGAAGTTTTCTAACATTTCCTTACAATCTTAACAAGGTATGACTAAATTAAGCAAGGTAGAAAAAAGAACCAATGGCCTGAAACAAGTCTGGATTGTTACAAAAGGCTGTGGGGAAAATCTAGCATAGATGTAAACAAGTTGGTGATGAAAAGTCAAGGTTTACTCTTTGTATGACCAACAACTAAACCTCAATACTAATTTAAGGTTTGAATTCTGTATTATTTTTCCTTCCCCTGTGTTAAATACTACTAAAAGTAGTTGTTTATTTACTTTTTCTATTCTTACTTGATAGATTATAAAATACCAGCCCGAGAGTTGAGATTTATAACACTTTATTCTTTAATCAGTCATTAATACTAGACACCCATAATGGTAAAATAATTCACATGAGCGAAACCTTATTGATTATAAAATGCTAAATATAAACTGTCAAATTTTGATCTCCATAACTACCCCGTAAAAAAGGTAGTTCAAGAATGATATTTCTATCTTCATTCTCAAAGAAGGCTATGACATCAGGGAGTTGGTACCATGACAACCACATGAATTGGATTTGAGTAAGGGGATGCTGTGCTAAGTCACTAATCTCACTTTCTCCTCCAGAGTCATCTGGGTCCAATAACCAGATATGAATCAGGAAGTCTGGAGATGGCCCCGGGTGCAAAGCAGTGAGGGTTAAGTGACTTTACCAAGGTCACACAGCTAATAAGTGTCAGATTTGAACTTCCATCCTCCTGACTTCAGGGCCAGTGCTCTATTCACTGTGCCACCAAGATGCCCAATAGTTCAAGAATATTCATTTTATTAATGACTTAACTGTGACCTTAAAAAAGATGTAACCCTTGACCAGATCCACAGTCAGTAAATAGAGGTGGCTCATTATAGCAAACCAGGATGCCTCTCCATTAGGTGCACATTAAAAGATATAATCTATACCTCCAAAGAAATGATAAAAGAAACTATCAAACAAAAAATTACTAAATTGCTTAAATATAAGAAACTGCCAAAATAAAATTTCAAAAATACATAGAGCAAGCAGTTAGTTCATTCCCATCTTCTCTTTCTGCTCAATTACTGTCAACCCTTCATAAATGATCTGCCCAGGGAGACCTTGGAACATTACAGAGCTAAGGGCTAGTGAAGCACTACCCCTAATGCAGTTTTTCCCTTGCTCGGACTACATGACCTAACCATTTTCTTTTCCAATCATAACTTCCTTGATGACATACTTTATGCTACTTCTTGTGGACAGTATTCTACAATATTCTACAGCCTACTTACACCCATGCTACTTCCCTCCAATATTCGTTGAGTCAATTCTAATTTTGATTTTCCAGAGACTGTGCTATTCTATGATCTACTTAGAGAGCATCATTGAAACTCTACTGATGTAAAAATACTGAGCTTTGTTTCTGAGAATAACTTGAGATCATGAAAAAAAAACAATGCTCAAATAAAATCCAGTCTGTTTTCTTCCTACAGTTCATTCTAGTTATGCTCATTGTCCATCTCCAAAGCCTGTCTATTATACAAATATTATAATTAACTGGCTTAAAGATGATTATTATTACTTCTGGAAGAAGAGCTAGGGGAACATAAAAATCAGCTTCAAGAAAAACTAGAAAAAGAGCCCCAAATAATCAATTTATCTCTAGGGTATAAAAAAAGGTTTGAGACTGAAAGATAACAGAAGAAAAAATGGTAAATATCTGAAAATATTTTTATAAACATGTTATCCTTATCCTCAGATTGCAAATAAGAGAAACCAAAGCTGACCTGACCAGAATCACATAGTTACAGTGACAAGAGACTTACAACCCAAATCTTCATGATGTCCAAGTTTATCATTGCTCTATCCACTCACCCAGTTTCCACATAACACAAAAGCACCAAACTCATACTCCTATCAAAATTATAGTCTTAGATATACTGAGAAGATAAAAATGGTACTTAATAAAAACAGCAGCTTGATACATACACACACACACACACACACACACACACACACACATACACACACACACACACACACACACACACACAGACACAAGTTCCATGCTGGAAGCAAAAATCATGAAGGCAATGAGGGATCAGAAGGAGAAGAAACTATCAAAGGTTGGCGGGGAAGAGGAGTTGTGACTCTTGGATCCTCTAATATATTTTTAAAAAGCAGTTAAGAGAATATCAACAAATGTCAATCTATTCCTGCTGATTTCCCTGTATCTCAACTTTTAAGAATTACTTAATCAGGGCTCAATGCACTATAGGAAGTTTCCCCGAAGAGATAAAAGTCCTTGTTAAAATAAAATGATAACCAATACAAGGATGACTCCAAGGAAAAAAATAACACAGATGACTCCACAGGGAAAAAAATGGATATTAAAGGAGTTGTTTAAACACCTCTCTCAAAACAAGAACTAAAGTGACAGTGAAGTGGCTATTATATAGACTTTTTTGTTTTATTTTAAATATCAAACTCCCAAAAGAATATGTTATAGTTTACTAAAAAAAAAAAATCTTGTCTTTGTTAAGCTCTGCTTATAAGTCTCTTGAATTTTAAGATTTTCTTTGTAAGAAGGAAAAAGACAAGAGGTCCTATGCCTAGAGAACGAAAAAACAACATATGAACTATTTTAAAGTTTTTATGTAAATCATCTCCACATGCATCAAAGATATCCTTGATGAAGTTTTTCTATAGGAAATAGGTAAGCTCTCAAAAATGTTATATCTTTATCATCATACAAATGGCTGAAGAATATAGAGCAAAATAGAAATAAGAAAAAGTAAGTGATGAAGCAAAATAGTTCCTTAAATGCTCTCTCTTCTACCAAGGCATATCTCAATTGATATTATCAAAACCATTCAAGATGTCTAGAAATGTTTAAAATCTGAGATGATGGTGACAGACCCAAGATGGAAGAAGGAACAGCAACTCTGCCCACCCCCACCCCCAATCTCCAGGTGAGAAAAAAGGGGAAAAAACCTTCCAAAGAGATCTAGAAAATATACCAGATTATATGCTGATCAGAATATCCAAGAAAAAATTACAGTGAGTTTTTTTTCCCCCCAGTACAGGTCAATTTATGAAGGCAGAGAAGTTTACAGACACTGTAGAAGGAGTATGACCACAAAAGTGCATATAGATTATTATTATAGCACAAGAAATAATCCTGTAAGTACTTCCTTATAGAAAGGCAAAAGACAATGCAGAATAAAAATTAATTTTTGGATGCAATCAATGTCAACATTCACTCTACTTAGTTACACTGTAACAGCTTTTTAAATTAGGGTAAGAAGGAAGATTTTTTTGCCAATTGTAAAAAAATAAAATTTAATTTAAAAAATAGACAATGTTGTTCAAAGACCCTCTTATCATAAATATCAAGTAGGACATAAAGCAAGAAAAATGTTTGCCAAAGATTCTCACTACTGGGTTGGAGTTACTCTAGATCAGAGTCCAGGTTGAAGGGGCATAGTTTATGGATAGTGGGAGCCTCCAGATACCTGTTGATTATTTTAGATTTATTGTATCAATCCTCAGAACAAGAAATAGCCTCAACAAAGACACCTTTAACTACAGAGTAAGAGTTTGCCCTCCTCATCCACTAGGAAAAAATAATGTTGATGAAGAATATCCATTGTCCAGATGGTACAAAATGGGATGGAGAGAATAGGCAAATAAAATAGATGGATGAATTGGGCCCATTAGTAATCAAAAGTAGGTTAATTTACTTAAGGAACTATGCAAAGTACTTGTAATGACCCCAAATTTCTCCCAGAAGAAAGGGTTCATTTTTTTAGTGTCAGTAGTATTTTAAATAAGTAATTCCCCAATTTATAAATGGCCAAAGGGTATGATCAGGCAGTTTTCAGATGAAGAAATTAAAGCTATCTAATAATCATTATTTTAAAATGCTCTAAAGCACTATTGATAAGAGAAATGCAAATTAAAACAACTCTGATGTACCACCTCACACCCATCAGGACTGGCTAATATGACTGAAAGAAAAATGATCAATATTGGAGAAGATGTGTGAAAATTGGAATACCAACGTATTGTTGGTGAAGTTCTAAACAGATCCAACTATTCTGGAAAGCAATTTGAAACAATGCCCAAAGGGTAATAAAATTGTTTATCTTCTTTGATCTAGCAATATCACTACTGGGTCTATAACCAAAGAGATCATAAAAAGGGGGAAAGAACCACATGTACAAAAATATTTATAATAGCTCTTTTTAAGATGACAAAGAATTGGAAACTGAGGGGGTGCCCATCAATTGGGAAATGGCTGAAAAAGATGTGGTATAGGAATATAATGGAATACCACTGTTCTATCAAAAATGATGAGTCAGGTGATTTTAGAAAAACCTGGAAACATTTACATAAACTGATGCTGAGTGAAGAGAGCCGAACCAAGAGAACATTGTACACAGTGAATAGCAACACTATGCAATGATCAACCATGACTGACTTAGCTCTTCTCAGCAAATGATCCAAATGATTCCAAAAGACTCATATTGGGAAAAGCTATTTTTACACCAAGAGAAAGAAGTATGAGTATGAATACAAATCAAAGCATACTATTTTCCCCTTTTATTTTTCTCATTGTTTCTCTCTTTGGTCCTGATTCTTCTTTCACAACATGACTAATGTGAAAATGTTTAACATGATTATACATGTGTAACCTATATCAAATAACTTGGATATCTTGGGGAGGACAGTGAAGAATGGGAGGAAGAGAGAAAAATTTGAAATTCAAAAATCTTTCAAAACTGAATGCTGAGGGGCAACTAGGTGGTGCAGTGGATAAAGCACCAGCCCTGGAGTCAGGAGTACCTGAGTTCAAATCTGGTCTCAGACATTTAATAATTACCTAGTTGTGTGGCCTTGGACAAGCCACTTAACCCCATTTGCCTTGTAAAAAAAACTAAAAAAAAAACAACTGAATGCTGACAAACCAGAACAACATTGTACATACTAACAACATCATGGGGTGATGATCAACCCTGATGGACCTGCTCACCCCATCAGTGCAATAACCAGGGATAATTTTAGAGGATCTGTGACAGAGAATACCATCTGTATACAAAGAAAAAAAAAGTGGAATTTAAATGAAAACTAAAGTTTATTGTCTTATATATATGTAAATTTGCTATCTCAATCTCATGTTTTCCTTCTTTCTGAAGCTGTTTCTTCTCTGACAACACATTCAATTTTGATCTATGCATATCATGGATGAAAATGTAAAGACTACTGAATTGTCTTCTGTTGGGTGGAGGGGGGAGAGAAGGGAGAGACAGAAAAATTGTAAAGCTCAAAACCTTGCAAAAAAATTAATGGTAGAACCTAACATTGTATGTAATTTGAAAACAAATAAAATATTTATATAATAGGAAAAATGAATGCTGAAAATTATATTTATTTATAACAAGGAAAAAAAATAAAATGTTATTAAGTACCCAAAAAAAGTAGTAGTCTATCAATGGAAAAGCAATGGAAGAGGTGCATGATGAGCATAAAAGCAAGCTGTTACATATAATAGATGAGAAACTTCAAAGAAAAGAATGAAAGGTATCATCAGAGAAATATAGGATATAAAAGATTGGCAGCCATGTGTCAAGCATGGGGGATGATAAATAGGCAGCAAAAGTATCCTATGACAGGGTCTATTCAGGTATTGTCACTGTTCTTCCCCCTCCAAACTAGAAGATGTGCCCAAATGATGAACTATTCCATTAGTAACTCCCTGGATGCTCAAGGAGCATTTTTGACTATAGACCAAGAGTACCACTTCCTTTTCCATCTCTTATAAAGAAATTAATCAACTCAAAGGAAGGCTTGTCAAGGTACTTCCCCATTATTCAACTTCCCAAATACCTTTCCCTGGCCACCACTTCCCTAAACGTAGTATCTCTTATAACATAAGCTCCTCAAGGACAGGAGCTGACTGTGGCTTTTGTTTTTGAGTCTCCAGAGCTTGACCACAATTGTTAGCCTAGAATAACGGTCTTTGATTTATTCATTCCACAGTATCTTTACTCTGTAAGGATGACAGAATCAATGTGCTTGGGGTCAGAAGACTGGAGTTATGACCCAGGGCAAGTCAATAACTTCCTCAGCCTAAATTTCTTCATCTGTAAAATGGTGATAATAATAGAAGCTACCTCATAGGATTTGCTGAAGGATCAAATCAAATTACTATATAGTTAAGTCTTTAAAACACTTAAAAGTGCCATAATGATAATAATGATTATAGAAGTAGAAAGCACAAAGCCTCCAACATTATGGGGCAATCCTTGGAACAAACCAAAGGAAGGATAGATATCAATGACATAATAGATGGACTTCTAGATGCATCAATAGAAGGAACATGCAAAAACAATGACATTATAGAGCCAGATGAGTCTGAGTGCTTGCACAAATGATAATGCAGTGGAGAAAGAGAAAATTTTTCAAATCCATTAACTGCTACTTAAACCTCTGTGACCCTCAAGAAAAGTCATTTAACTTAGGTCTTAAGTTTCCTCATCTGTCAAATGAGGAAGTTAGATTCGATGATTTCTAAGGTGTCTTCCATTTTTAAAGCAACAGTATTATGAAGTTACTGTCCCATCCTTCCAAATACATGTCAAGACAACAAAGATTCTTCATAAATAAGCTTTTTCTTCTAATGATTATAAAATGGGTCTCTTTTGTGAGATCAGGAATCTTTGTCAGAAAGATCTTAAGGTGTTCTGAGGTTTGGTAAATACAATTTCGTTTAATAATAATAGTAATATCTGACCTTTATATGGATAGCCACTTGCTATGGGCCAGATGTTGAGCTAAGCACTTTTAAAATATGATATCATTTGAACTTCATAACAGCAGACAGCAGCCATCTTGTCCAGGATCACACAAGTGATCCCAATGGTTGATCCACTATGATATATATAGCTGCCTCAACAAAAAAAAATTGTTTGAAAGGCCTCACCTATAGGTGATGCTGCACTGATTTGAACTCTACAAAAGAATTTCTATATCAGTTCACATTAATATACTGTGCACTTTATCATAACTATGCTGTTATTATTGTGTGTTCATTGTATTGTCAGACTAGTAAACTGAGAATTTCAACAAAAAATACCTCTAGCATTGGCATTTTGATATCCTTCCAATAATGAATTTGAATGCAGCGTATCATTTATTGCCTAAATAAGACCTGATCTGTTAGAAAAGTCAAATACAAAAAATGTTGCTAAGCCATTTCATTCCAGAAAAGAAAAGAATTCTCCTGGTTCTCTGTAAACTAGTAAACATGGCTACTACAGGGCTTAAAAAGAACTTGGCCTACCTGAAAGTTGACACGTAAAGCTCTTAAGTTTTAAGAAGTAAATTGAGGGGGTTTTTTTTAGATTTTTCAAGGCAATGGGGTTAAGTGGCTTGCCCAAGGCCACATGGCTAGGTAATTATTAAGTGTCTGGGAGGTCAGATTTGAACCCAGGTACTCCTGACTCCAAGGCCGGTGCTCTATTCAATATGCAACCCAGCCACCCCCAGTAAATTGAGTTTTACAAAACTACTAGTCTATCCTGCAGAACTATCATGCTCAAGGTTATTAAAAAAACTAATTGTGAGACATGGAATTTTTTCTTAATCTAGATAATACAAAATGAGAACAAAAGAAAAAAATGAAAAAGAAAAAATTTCAATAGAAAAAATAGTTTATTCCAATTCTAAAAAGTAAACTGCAGATTAAAAATGTTAAGTTATAATCCTAAACTAGTCATTCACTGGATATGGCCAAGAGAAAGGTTCTTTTTTTCCTACTTCCCCAATTATAAATTGAGAATATTTTCCTATCACGAAGTAAAAACTTTCAGGGAAAGACAGTTGAGGGAGAATTTACTTATGTTATTCATTTTTATCTGGCTTATGTTAGTCAAAATTCCCTTCATCTCAAATTAGTTTCAAAAGCACCAACTCTCCTATTAATTTGATATGTCCTAAAACAAAAGTGATCTTTTCCTCAAAACTCATCACTCTTTTGAACTTCTCTAGTTCACACCCTTCCACTATTCATCCTCTCACAAACCCAACCCACCTCAGATTCAATTCAGTGCTAAGTCTTGATGATTCAATCTCCATAACATTTCTCCTTATCCAATCCCTTCTCTCTACTCATATGGAAACCACACTAGTTCAGACCTCCAATAACTCTCACCTGAATTATTGCAGCATCTCTTGAACTGATCTTGCCTCTCAAGACTCTCTCATCCAAGTCCTCCACACAAACACTAATGCTAAACATTTCTAAAGCACATGTTTGACTTCAAAATTCTCCTAACTCCCTACTACCTGTAGGATCAAAATCACTCCTCTGTAGGATTTAAAGTCCTTTAAAACTTGGCTCTCCAAGTTATCTTTCCTAGACTTTTTAATAAACATTCTAACCTCACAAGTATACTTTATTTCCCTTTAAAATGTATTTGGTCAAGTCAAACCAAACCTCACATATAATATTCAATCTCCTTAATGCCTCTGAATAAGTATTTCTTCATGCTTGGAATGCATTCCGTCCTCATCTATGCTCTTAAGCACATACTATTTAACAAATGAGAGACAGTGTGTGACAATGAATAAGCATATATACATAAACAATTGCAAAATATATGTAAAATAAATGCAAGATAATTTTGTGAGGGATGCATTCACAGCAAGAGTAGGGGAAAATCAGGAAGGGCTGCAAGTAGAAAGTGGTAACTGAGACAAGCTTTGAAAAAAATTAAAAAATTCATAGTAAATTTGTGAAGCTTTCAAGTATCTTATTAAACTGGATTTTATACTTTAATACAAAGAGTGTAACCTCAGTTCAAAGTGCAGTATATAAAGAGATGTATGCTATTAATTCAGGACACCCCTGGAAGTTACATTCAAAACAATACAGAACACAATCCTTTTTACAGTCACTTGTGCTTCGAGATCAAAGAGAAAGGGAAAAATTTCTTCAAGTCCAGCAGACTAATGATCAATGATGTAAAGTCATGTTACACATATACAGAGCTGTATACTTCACTAAATGTTCCTAGATTCAATGAACATTTTCCAAGTGCCTAACAGGCACTGAGTGAAGTGCGAAGACAAAGTGCTTAGATATAAGTCCAAGGTTTTGGGCCTCTGAGAACTTGATCTCTACCAAAAAAGAAATAATGGATGGCATGACCAACAGTAAATGGTTTTCCCTAAATTTGTATTGTTGTTTGTTATACCTATCCCCCCATCTAATTGTGAATTTGCATAGAATTATAATTGAGATGTTTATATATACAAAAGACAGTTTCATATCCATATCCTCCAATTTCACATGGATTACTCAAAAGATTTGAAAAACAAAGACAAGAACTTATTTGCCCAAAAATATTGATAGCTCTTTTTGTGATGGCAAAGAACTGGAAATTGAAGAGATGTCCATTAACTGGGAAATGGCTGAACAAATTGTGGTACATGATGGTGATGAAATATTTCTTTGCATTAAGAAGTGATAAGCAAAAGACTTTCAGAAAAACTTGGAAAGACTTACAGGAACTGATGAAAATCAAAGTAAATAGAACCAGGAGAACATTTTACAGAACAGCAATATTGTAGGATGTTCAACTGTAAATGACTCAGCAAGACATTGATCCAAGGCAATTCTGAGGAACTCATGATGAAAAATGTTAGCCAACTCCAGGAAAAGAATGGATAAAATCTGAATATAGACAGAAACAAGCTATTTTTCACTTTTATTTTTTAACAGTTAATTTGGTCTTCAGTGGAATATTCCCAGTCAAACCCTCACAGGGTTAATATTCCTAGTGAAGAGCCCTCTCAGGGTTAAGAAATATTAGAAAAGCAAATTGTTGTTGTTGTTATTATTATTATTATTATTATTATTATTATTATTATTATTACTACTGCTGCTGCTGCTACTACTACCACTACTACTACTACTACTACTACCATCGGGTTATTCCTACAAAGACTTTGCATTCCAAAAGAGAAGTTCATGAGCCACCTGCTTTATGATAAAAGATGATTTTTGCAAATTGTGAGGACAGTCTAACATTATTTCATTAAGATAGTGATGAAGATCCCAAGTTACCTCACTCATCTGGTAGGAAAAATATCATGAAAACATTTCACTATTTTCTCTGTGTCTTTTGCTGGGGTAGATTTTCCATGAATAAGATTGTGCCTCCGGAGACTCAGTCAATGGGTTAAAGGAGAAGGTGGTTAGAGAGGGGACCTGTGTTAGGACCTATATAATCTTTCTTGACTGGCCTTTGGAACTACTGCTTTAGGTGCAGATCTTTGATCATGAGTCTGCCCTTCTCTCGAGAAAAGCAAATAAAAACTTTCTTTTGCTCAGACTAGTCTCTGAAAATTTTCTTTAGTGTATTTTTATCCCATACAGTTTGTTGCATTAGCCAGGAAACAATCCTCTCCTTAAGACTCTCCTGGACAAAAATATGAGCAGGTGCACCATGTTGATAATTTCAGCAAACTTGTGATTTAGTACCCAGGCAGATCCCTTAAGGCATGAGATGAGTAGAACCAGAAGAACACTGTACACCCTAACAGCAACATAGGGGTAATAATCAACCTTAATAAAGTTGCTCATTCCATCAGTGCAATAATCATGCACAATTTTGGGATATCTGTGATAGAGAATACCATCTGTATCCAGAGAAAGAATTATGGAGTCTGAACAAAGACCAAAGACTATTACCTTTAATTTAAAAAGAAAAAAAGGTTATCTTATTATATAATTTTACTATCTCTTATATTTTATTTTTTTACTTAAGGATATGATTCCTCTCTCATCACATTCAACTAGGATCAATGTATACCATGCTAACAATGTAAAGACTAACAGACTGCCTTCTGTGGAGGGTAGGAGGAGAGAAGTGAGATTAGGGGGAAAAAATGGTAAAATTCAAGAAAAAGGAGGAGGGGGAGCAAGAGAGAGAGAGAGAGAGAATTGTTTCATGAAGACCTGGTAAGATAAATGTTAAAAAAAAAAAAAAAGGAATTTATTTGGTCTTAAAAGAAAACATAGGGGCAACTAGGTGGCACAGTGAATAGAGCACCGGCCTTGGAGTCAGGAGTACCTGGGCTCAAATCCGACCTCACACACTTAATAATTACCTAGCCGTGTGGCCTTGGGCAAGCCACTTAACCCCACTGCCTTGGAAAAAAATCTAAAAAGAAAAAAGAAAAAGAAAAGCTATTTTACATTGAGAAAGCTCTGAGGAAGTAACTTCCAGAGAGACAAGAGAGCCAGGTAGATTTTAAAGAATATAATTTAAATGGGGTGGCTAGGTAGCACAGTGGATAGAACACTGGCCTTGGAGTCAGGAGCACCTGAGTTCAAATCCAGCTTCAGACACATAATAGTTACCTAGAGCCTTGTGGCCTTGGGCAAGCCACCACCCCATTGCCTTGCAAAAACTTAAAAAAAAAAGAATATAATTTAAAGCATATAATAATGATTATAAAAGAATGCCAGAAAAAAAAGGAAACAGAATGAATCCAAGTTTACTCTATGGTAACATTACAGCCTCAGGAATTTATTATATAGCTTCTGAAAATGTTAGATATTACAGAAAATAATGGGAAAACTGAGAATTTAAGAACAGAAGAGCCCCCAGAAAAGATTTAGGGCGATCCACCTTTGGGAGAAGTTATGTGGTTTATTCTATTGGGGGGGCGTGGCAGGGGAAATTCCAAATAGGCTGTGAGATTTTTTTTGAGTGGCTATTTGACTTCTCAAAAGTTTGACCAATTAAAATCAAGAAATGCTAAATATAAAACCTTTGAATGGAAAAAGTACTGTGAAAAGTAGAATCAATTAAGTGGTTTTTATAGTTGTCAAATAAAAGTTTTAAATAAGCTATGTGGGGCAGCTAGATGTCACAGGTGATAGAGCAAGGCCCTGGAGTCAGAAGGACCTGAGTTCATATCCAACTCAGACACTTAAGTGACCCTGAGCAAATCACTTAACCCCACTGCCTTGCAAAATAAATAAATTAATGAATGAATGAATAAATAAAACAAACAAACAAACAAACAAATAAATAAATAAATAAATGGGCTATGTGACTCTAGTTCACAATAGCATGTACTAAAATCAAAAAGAGTTAATGGAAAAGAATAGCCGAATAGTATATTAAGGGAAAAATGTAAGTTGTATAGTCTGAGTAATTTAAGTTTTCAGACACTTGGGAAGAGAATTAAGGATTGCTTGGAAAAAATGAAAAGGCATAGAGAAGGTTGGGGTCTTGAACCTTTTGTTAAGTATGGAAGTTGGTTAGAGCTTGTAGACAATAAGGATGAATAGGTTTGACTTGTATAAGTAAAAGGATTGATTTTGGGATTTTGGGAGCTTTGTGAGATGAATTTAAAATCAGTGTAAGAAAGAAAAAAAAAGGTATAGAAAGTTAAAAGTTCAAATGGAGATATGAATATAAGATTAAGGTAATCTGGAAATTGCATTACACTGCCATTTTTTGCATTACCTGTCAGTGACTTAATTGGAAAGTAATAAACCCCATAATATGAAATGTTTGATATGAAAGCAATTGCTAGGTAAATGTTAATTGTTTCTTCAAATTCAAATTTCTAATTGTTTCTTCTATAACATGATAATCTTTTGTACAAAGTAATCTGAAAATACAAGTAACCTGAATTAAGGGGTCTGTAAATGTTTTATGGCTATTCCAGAATCATAGAAGGAAAAAGAATTAATGGATATGCTGTAATAGTTAGGGACAGAATGGCCTTGATAGAGAGGCTGGGAGACTGCTAAAACCATTATCAGCCCAGACTTGTGAGTTATATGCTCTTAATCAAGCTTTAAAATTGCTAATAAGTGGGGGGAGGTAATATTTACACAGATTCAAAATGTGCTTGGGGTATATAGTTCATGTATCTGGAAAAACTTAGGGTAGTGAGGAATGATAAACAGTAAAGGTAAAGAATTAGTACACACTTCCTCCAAGTCCCAGAACATAAAATGCTCTAATATTAAGAAATGTTGGTCAGTGAGGATAAAAAGCTCTTATAAGTTAAGAGCACTGAGAAGTTAGAATTGCACTAATAAAGATAAGAAAAATTTACAAACTATCTGAAAAGACAATTTACGGTTATCTGGGATAAGAGTTTTGGAATTTATAAGATTATTAAGAGAAGTTTAAAGAAAATCTTACAACCATAAAAAGGGATTTTTGGAAACATCTGTCTTAAGAATTTTTCTGGGTTGCAAAATTCTAGGAGAATAAAGGAAATATACATGAATTTGAAATTTGTTATGAATAATTTGTAAATTTTGTATAAGAACAGATTCAAACTAAACTTTCTTTTTGTGTTACACAAAAATTACTATACAAAATTGTGTTACAATAACAAATAATGAATTGAGATTTAAGTTATCACATTTATAAAGATTTGTTACGAGAAAGCTAGAGAATACCGTGACAACAGGTTTTTATCTCTCAAGGTCTTTTTGGCCCACAGAGTTGGTGAAAGGCTTTGATTTTTCACCTCATGTTTATGAAAGGGAATATGTATATAGAAGACCAAAACAGCTTATTTAATATGTTATTTAAGAAGAAGAAATTATGTTTATATTGTAACACTGGCATGGGTAAAAGGTTTACAATGAGTTTTTTGTTAAAGTGAAGTATGTATATCAGCATGACAGTAAGTCAAACTGTAATAGCTCTAGAATTTTGTGGTCTAATGATGGAAACATAAGTCTAAGTCAATGTGTTAAGTAGTTCCTTTACTAGAAGACAAGATCTTAAGTCATCCAAATTGGAGATTGGAATGAACTCTGCAGATACAAAAAGATGTTGAGACCCCGGATGAGTTCATCTTTCTCTATTGAGTTTATGTGTATGTATGAGTTGTTTGATCAAGGGGTTCCAAGAAAAATATGGGTCCCAAGTGGACAAGAAGAGAAAATAGAACCTGAGGGGGGGAGAGTGTGGGAAGACTTCAGATGTTTTCTCTCTCTCTCTCTCTCTCTCTCTCTCTCTCTCTATATATATATATATATATATATACACACACACATATATATGTGTGTGTATGTATATACACACACACCCACACACGTGTATATTTATTTATGTATGGATGGATGTATATATGTATATTAAGAAATAAGAGGAGACTGAGTGGAATATTCCCAGTAAAACTCTCACAGGATTAATATTCCTAATGAAGAGTTCTCTCAGGGTTAAGAAATATTAAGAAAAATAAATTATTATTATTAATAATAATAATAATATTGGGTTATTCTTAAAAAGACCTTGCATTCCCCAAGACAAGCTCATGAGTCACCTGCTTTATGATAAGACTATTTTTTGCAAACTGGGAGGACAGGCTAACCATAGACATTATTGCTTTAAGACAGTGATAAAGGTCCCAAGTTACTTCACCCATCAGGTGGGAAAAATATTATAAAATATTTCATTTTTTTCTGTTTGTTGCTGGGATAGATTTTCCATGAAAAAGATTGTGTCTCCAGAGATTCAGCCAATGAGTTAAAGAAGGTAGTTAGGGAGGGGTACCTGTGTTAGGACCTATATAATCTTGCTTGATTGTTCTTTGGGTGCAGCTCTTTGATCATGAGTCTGCCCTTCTCTAAAGAAAAGCAAATAAAAACTTCCTTTTGCTCAAACTAGTCTCTGAAAATTTTCTTTAGTGTTTTTTTATAGTATTTTTATCCCACACAATCTGTTTGCTTACTGTCTTGGAGAGATGGGAGAAAAAAGAAGAAAACTTAATTTTTTTAAGTGTTAAAAACTTATTCTCACATGTAATTGAAAAAAATAATTTTTAAGTTTGCATGGATACTTAGGTTATAAGAAATTTTTAAAGACTGAGTCAAAAAAAAGTAAAATATTTATACAAGTCTGATAAGAAATAAAGACTAAAACTAGATAACAGCAAAATTTGAAAATGTTTTATGTGACCAAAGATAAGTTATTCTGTAGGAACTTGAGGGATAAAATCTGCTTATAAAAGATTTTAAAATTCCTAATTTGGTACTTTACTTCCTCTCACCTCAGAGGAAAAAATAACACTGGAATGTTTCACTGAGTATTCTGCTAATATCATTCCTAAACTATTTGGAACTTATAAAGTTGCTTTGGGGAGGATAAGGTAAGAGACTATTTTGAGGGTATAATTGAATTTGAAAAATCACACTCCCAGAAGATGAAAAAACAAAAGCTCAACTGGGAGAGGGAAGAAAAAGGTTTACCTAGTCAGCATCTAACCACACTCTAGCTTCCTGGATACTCTCTCCTCTGGGTTTTCTATTACACTGTTCTTTTTTGGTTTTCCTTTTTTACCTTCTCTGTGAGATATTTCATTTTCTACCTGTAACTATGGGTATATTCCAAGGTTCTACCTCTCCTGGGATCCTCTCCTCCCTATTATCTCATTAGCTCCCATGGGTTCAGGTTCAATGCTCATCTCTGCAAATTTCTCCCACATGTCAAACTGAGCTTTTCCAAAAGAGATTCCTTATCTTTCCCCACCAAACCCACTCTTCTTTCTAGCTCCTCTATGTCCCTGTCAAATATATTCTCCCTCTGGAGAATCCCATCATTTCTGAATTACTCCTTACCTTTGCCTGATAGATTCTTGGTCTTCCTCCTCAAAAACTGAACTCAGATGCCACCTTTCATTTAAGGCCTTTCTGACAGTCTGAGCTTTTAAGTGTTCTCCTCTGCCATTCCAAAAAATTACCTTGTAATTGCTTTCCATTTATTTTATTTTTCATCATGTGTACATGTTGTTTCCTCTGATAGAAGGTAAGCTCTTGAGGGCAAAAACTATTTTATTTTCGTCTGTTTCCCCTACCCAGAAGCAAAACCTCCCTGTCACCTGTCACTCATCTTTCTTTCTTCATACTTCACACTTATTCCATTTCCCAATATGATCCATTTGTCCTTCAAAATGTTTCATTTGGTCTTTCATTCTGTTTTTCTTGCACAAAGCTAGATCTCATCATCTCACACCTGGATTAATCTTTTAATTAATGTTCTTGATTCCAATCTTAATTTCAATTAGTACTTTATACAGTGCTTTGCACTTTTTAAATTTAATTAAAGTTTTTAAACTTGGGAGTCTCTTGGCTTTAAACTGCTACACTTCCTCCCATATCATGAAGGTACCACCTCGCATCATCAATCAACAGCATGTGAATTTAATTTAATTTAAATTTTTAAAGTAGGTGTTAAAATTTTATTTAAAAATAAAATCCTTTCATTCAATTCCAAATCTCTCCCTATCCCTCTACCCCCTCACTCACCCAGGAAGAAGGCAAAAAAAACAAAACCCAATACATGTATGGACAGACATGAAAAAAAAGTTTTTGTATTAACTAAGTTTCCACCACAATCATCACCATCATCCCCCCCCAAAAAAAGCAAGAAAGAAAAAACATGTTTCAGTCTGCAATGAGCTCCCCGGTACTCTATCTGGAGGTGGACCGTAAGTTTCATTATAAATCCTTTGGAACTATGATGAACTGATAAGAGTTACTAAAATCTTTCATAGTTGATTATCTTCACAAAATTGTTACCGTGTAGACTATTCTGCTCACTCCACTTTGCATCAATCAATCCATATGTGTCTTCCCAAGTTTCTCTGAAACTATACCTTTTATCACTATACCTATTATCAGCATAATACTAGAGGCATCATTTTCATATACAAATTTCTTTTGTTCGGTCATTCCTCAATTGAAGGTTATCCTCCCCTCCTCAGTTTCTAATTATTTTCCATTGCAAAAAGGGCTGCTATAAATATGGTTTCTTTCTTTCTTTGATCTCTTTGGGGCATAATCCTATCAATATTGTAATACACTTTTCAAAGTATTTTGAAAGGCATTAATCTTATCACTTACTCAAAAACTTTTAGTAGCTCCCTTCTTGTTATAGTATCAAATCACTTCAGGCCTGATTGTCAAGATTCTCTATAGAATGGTTCCACCTATACAACCTTAGTTTCCATGATTCCTCTAATACACACTGATTCTAACCAGACTAGCCCTTTTCAGTGTCATCAAGACTATACCTGGGTTAATTCAGTCGCACAGATTCATCTAAAATGATGCTCAGATCTTCTCTGGTGTTCAACAAAACTTTTTACTTAACTGAAATTAAAATTTCTCTACTCTAATTTTCCTGCCTAACTTATTTCAATATCCTAAGAGAGTCAATTAACCAGGATATAAAATGAGAAGCAAAATACTAATTCATTTCACCATCCTATGAAGAACAATAAAAAATGATCAGTACTACATAGGAGCTTCAGTAATTTTCACTAAGTAAATAATAGCAGGAATGAAATTCAGTAAAAATGCTTTCAAAACAGTTAACATGATCAAATATATGAAAAAAAATCAAACCTCTGAATGGTTCTATTTGTTTTTCTCAATTGATATAGTATCTCTTTCTCAAGTCCAGAATTTACAGGCTCCATATCAAATTAACATATATTTTGAGTTTTTACATAATAATATATATTCTGGTTGTATGACTATATCATTATATTTAAAGGAGCTATTGTTCTTTGTGTAATCAAACACTAACATATATCTCAGCTCTGAAAAAGTAAGTAGTACATTAAAAATACATTTCCATAAAGGCAAAATTACTACTTGTTGGCTACGAATCTGATAAACGCCAAAAAAGTCCAATTTTGATGATATGTATGATCCTGAATTTCCAGACCAAGAAAGAAACATAATCTCTGGTAGGTCCTAACAAAAATAAGAAGATAAAATACTGCTCTTATTACTGTTAAACTCATAGACTTTTTTAAACCTGTAACTGGAATCATAACTGACATTTTTATTGTAATTTAAAATTTGCAAATAATTTTGAAAAGATTTTATGAAGTAGGTATTATTTAAGTTTAAGCATCCTAAGGTAAAGAATTGTTTTTTCATTTTGGTCTTATATTACCAGAAACTAGCACTGTATTGCATAGATATTTAAGGAAAGATTGTTAAATTTCATTTTTAAAATGAAAAGGAAATTAATGTTCAAAAAGTGAAGTAATTTGCCTTTCCTAACTGCAGGTCCAACCATGTCAGACCCTCTACTCAATAAACTCCAGTGGCTTCCTATTTCCTCCAAAAATCAAATACTACTATTAGTCTTTTGATATCAAAGAGGATCACTCCACCCAAGTAAGTGACTGGTGATGTGAGTTGCACAATTATGTTTATTTTAGTGAGAAATATGCTGTGCAAAACATCCTTTTTTCACCTGCTTTTACCAGAACCTTAGCACTCCATGGCCTGATTAATAGGAAATAGAACTACTGGAGATGATTTGGCTGCTGTGGGAGTCTTTTGGCCTTAAACTGCTACACTTCTTGCCACATCAGGAAGGCACCACTGTGCATCATCAATCACCAGCATTTGATATCTGGTGAAATAATGCAACAACCCAAAATATCCTAACTAATTGAGATTAGTCTCAATGGACTTTGCTTTCAGACCTGCTCATACCTGACTGGCAACAGTTTTAAAATCAGGACATCACCTTGCCATTCATAGGAGCAAATGATATATTTAGAAATTTATATTTACATATGTATACAGATATATACAAATACTTACACATATACACACACATATATTCAATATTCCAGGATCAAATACAAAATGCTCTGCTAGGCATTCAAAGTCCTTTATACTTTAGTCTGCTCCTGAGGTAGCTAGGTTGCGTATGGATAAAGCACCAGCCCTGGAGTCAGGAGTACCTGGGTTCAAATCAGGTCTCAGACACTTAATAATTGCCTAGCTGTGTGGCCTTGGGCATGCCACTTAACCCTATTTGCCTTGCCAAAAAAAAATACTAAAAAAAAAAAAAATACAACTTTAGTCTGCTCCAATCTTTCCAGCCTTCTTATACCTTACTCCTCAAACTTGTACTCTTTGATTCAGTGATCCTGGTCTCCTGGCTGTTCCAGGAACAAGACATTCCATCTATCTGCTCAGGGTGTTTTTTCCTAGCTGTCCCCCATGACTGTAACAATCTCCCTCTTCTGCTCTGACTACAGACCTCCCTGGCTTTCTTTAAATCTCAATAAAAACCCACCTTCTACAAGAAGCCTTGACCAATCACTCTTCATTTCATTGCCTTCTGTTAATTATCTCCTATTCCTTTATTGGGGAACTAGGTTGCCAAGTAGATGGAGCACTGGCCTTGGAGTCAGGAGGACGCGAGTTCAAATCTGACCTCAGACACTTGACACTTACTAGCTGTGTGACCTTGGGCAAGTCACTTAACTCTGGTGGTCTCACATCTCGGGTATCTCCTGTCATCCTGATTCATATCTGGCCACTCACCTACCTGGTGTCATGGTCCTCCTCTTCAAGAACATTGGACAAACCTCAACATCATTTCCTTTTTGTAAATGTTTATTGTTCTATAATCTCCCCCATTAGACTGTAAGATCATTGAGGGCAGGGACTATATTCTGAGAATTTAGCAGAGTACCTGGCACCCAGTAAGTACTTAATAAATGTTAAGTGACTGATTGACTGTGATCACATAAAGAGCTACTGAAGTTTTAGAGTCAGAATTTGAACTCAGGTATTCCTGACTCAAGCTCTAACACTATATCCTATACTGCGCATCCAAATCCATCTGAAGATTGCATAATACAAAAGAAGTGTTACTTCATAACTGTTATACATTATACATTAACTAGTATCATGAGAAAATCAGGTAAAACTTATAGACAATGGAAATTACTATAGCAATTTTAATAATTCACACCTTAAGATTCTCCAGGAAATTTGATTCTTTAAAAAAAAATTCAAACACATTACTGTACATTAAGCACACCGAAGACTCTGAAATAGATGAAATTACAATTCATTAAGTCAAGAGACTAGGATCCTCAGCCTGACTGCAATAAACTATGATTTTAGGGCATATCACGAATTTCTTGGGTCTCAAGTTTCCTCAGTTAAAAAACAGAGGAGGTTAGGTTGAACATTAAATCATGTCGAAGGTCTCTTCTAAAAGTTTATAATCTAGGTAGGACATTCTAAAAATATAGCTATTATAAAAATAAAAATGAATTGTTAAAAACTAATTTGTAAATCATAAATTCCTGTGAAATCTGTTTCCGAAAAAAAAATCTATGTGTTTCCATAATCAACAGTTCCTCAAAGTATATTAATAGTCAAACTGATAAAACAATGCTTAACTACCAAATACCAAGTTATCAAACAAATCTTTCATTATTCTTACTTAATTTGGACTTCAGTGAATTGATAAAAGTTGATAAAAAAAAAAACCTGATTTAAAACCCATCCAGAATTCTAAAAGATCAATTTCAGGACTGAAAGAAAGACTGAGCACATTATGATAAGTTAAGTTAATTTAGAAATGGTAATCGCTATATTTATCCTTAAAGATTAAAACTATAATCTTGAGTTACATAGTCAAAAACAGGCAGACCAACAGAGCACACACCATCCAAAACAATTCTTCCTCAGACTGCCAGCTGCAGCTTCTGGATAATCTTCAACAAGTGAAGCAGTAAGTAGCACACCCAAAGCACTGGCCAAAAATCTGCAAATATAAGACCTTGTGCCACAATAACATTCAAGTAGAAAGTATAAGAGAGATAGAACAAAGATAATTTAGTTATGAAATTAAACATTCAAATCCATTGTTTTAAGTTCCATTTTATTTGCAGCTGTCTCATGACTTTATAGTATACATCACATACCATGTATCTGATAATATCCTGCTTACACACCCCAAATTCAGTCTTTTTAAAAAAAATCACATTTTTGTAACCAAGAAATGGAGTAACAAAAAAATTCTAAATTATGCTTTTCTTAGATAAATGATTGCTACACTTGGTTCAAAAAACAAGAAAGGGTATCTATCCAATTCTCATAAAAGATGTCATGAAATACTAAAAAAAAAAAAAAAAACCCTAAAAAAATTAACTTATACACTTTAATAAAATAGACATATACCAAACAACACTTTTAGGAACACAAAGTGTCATAAAGTTAAATAAAATAGAACAGTGGAACATCAACTCCAAAACAAGGGGTGAATGGGGTGGGTGGTGTAGTGCTTAGAGATTAAGGAAATCTTAAATTCATGAACAAAAGAGGCTTATAGAGACAAAGCAGTAAATCTTCATCATTAAGGAGTACAACTGAATTTTCTATCTTACACTGAAAATAGGATCAATAACAATTAATACTACAATAAAAATTGATCAGTTTTCCGTAATTCAAAAACTGATATTATATTTGTCATAATCTGGCCCTTTGTTTTTCTTTCTTCCCTGTGTTCATGAGGACCTAAGTAATAATAACTATTAGTTAAATAGTTCTTTAAGGTTTGTGAAGTGTTTACAAACATTATCTCCCTTTATCTTCACAATAACCTGGTGAAGTACAACTATTATTATTATCTCATTTTACAGGAGAAAACTGAGGTACAAAAGTTAAGACTTAAAAGAAATCAAGATCAGCCAGTTATCTAGATGAGAATCAAATCCAGGTCTCTCTTCATTCCAACTTTAGCTCTCTTTTCCACTACAGTAGGGGGAAAGCTTTAGGAAATGAAGGTAAAGCTCAACTTGGTGAAGAGTAACAGTTCTGGTTAATAGTTTAGCTAAAGGTGGCACTAAAATGAGATCTAGTGAGTAACCTTATATTTTTACTTAGCGACAATCCTGTCCATTATTATTAATGTAAACTCAAGTATAGAGGGGATTATATTATTTAATCTGATAAACAAATGGAATAGTGTTCATTAAAACTCAATAATGGGGGAAAGTCTGTTAATACAGGTGGAGAACTGCTCTGGGAGCCAGAAAGAGGTAGGTTCTGACATACTAGTCTTTCAATTCAGAGCAATGTGACTCTATTGCTCTCTAATGCTCCTAGCAGCTCTTTCAAGTCTCAGACTATTAAATGCAGAGCAAGTTTTAGGGTACATTGGTGAAGTTAATTTCTTAATAAAGAATCCCGGATACAAATAAAATTACTGATCTGGTCAAAATAGAGGGGAAAGAACAGAAAGAATATAATTAATACTTTCTAATCTATTCAAATATTGTATGTCTAGGTTAAGTAAGGGATTGTGAACTACAATAAAAGAGTAAATGGATCAAGTTAACTCCATTTGAGACATCTGGGGATCATTCCTTTAAAAATCTATTAATCACCACAAAACTAAGCAAATGAGATTAATCCAGACACACTTTATGAGAAGCAAAATATTCACCACTCATAATAAAGATCCATTCAATCAACAAGAATATATTAAATATTATGAGCAAGTACTTGACTAACTTCTGGGAATAGGAAAAAAAGCAAAAAAAAAACAAAAAAAAACCTATAATACCTTCCCTCAAGAAGAGTAGACTAACATGTGAGACAAATAGGTACATACACAATATAATCAGAAATAATTGGGCAAGTGAAGCAACTCAGGACTGTCACACACTATCACACTGGTAAGACTTACATGATGGATTTATTCCTAGAATACATGAATTGCATTTATGATTCTGCCACTATCTACATATGTTGATCTTAGCACTGTTAAAAGTTGCACCTCTCAGGGGCGGCTAGGTGGTGCAATGGATAGAGCACTGGCCTTGGAGTCAGAAGTACCTGAATTCAAATCTGACCTCAGATACTTAATAATTACCTAGCCAGGTGGCCTTGGGCAGGCCACTTAACCCCATTGCCTTGCAAAAACTAAAAGACTTCTTGGGGCGGCTAGGTGGCTCAGTGGATAAAGCACCAGCCCTGGAGTCACGAGTGCCTGGGTTCAAAACTTGTCTCAGACACTTAATAATTACCTAGCTGTGTGGCCTTGGGCAAGCCACTTAACCCCATTTGCCTTGAAAAAACATAAAAAAAAAAATCTGAAAAGGAAAGTCATTATTGATTGAAGGATCCAGGAGAGGTGGTCTGCATAAAGGGAGCTTTGAGTTACAATTCAGACAGAACAGATGTGAAATCAGAGTAGTAGGTACAGTGCAAAGGACATTGGATTTGGAGTTCTAGGGAATGAGTTCAACCTTGCTTACCTGTGTGACCTTAGGTAAATTACACAAACTCAAAAGGGCTTCAACTTCCTCATCTGAAAGAGGAGAGGGAGGGGAGTGGATTCAATCACCTCTAAGATCCTTTCCAAATCTAGGAATCTTTAAGAGAAAAACTGGGGAGTGCACCCCCCCCCCAGCAACAAAATGTCACAGTGAATAGAGCACCAATCCAGCCTCAGACACTCGATATTTAATAGCTGAGAGATCCTGGGCAAGTAAATTAACCCCATTTTCCCACAAAAAAAAAAAAGAGAAAAGCTGGGATTCACCAACTGAACAGACTGGGAAAAGGTAACTCCTACCTCCATCTTGGCAAAGTCTCTTCCTGTGGAGCTGAACATACTCCTGAAGAGTGACTGCTACCTTATTTCTCTCCCATCTGTCCTCAAATAGGATAGTGGCATTGCTATCCTTCCCATTTAATTTTCCTCACAAGGTCATTTGCTAAGAGTCAGATACGGTTTCAAAGAAAGGGTGCTGAGGAACACACAAGTTCAACGTGGCAGTTACTTACTAGCTGCATAACCTTGAGCAAAAACCACAACCTTCCTAGCCTTGGATTTCCTCATCTGTAAAAGGATGGGTTTGGATTAGACAACAGCTAAAATTTCCTTCCAGGCCTAAAATTCTGACGTGTTGATGCATTCTGTCAGGATGGCTGACTCTCTTCAGACCTCTATTTGTTTCCACAACAGCCATTTTCTACTTTCTACTTCATTATTTCCCAGAGGTGTGAGGTTGGTTTCCAGAAGTAAACTACAACTATAGCTGTGAACTGTATAGTTAGTTTGTGTTGCCATGAAAAACAAGAACAATCTAGACTACAGAGGACCAATTATGAGGCACACCCCCACACACACACACATACAGGGGCTGAGTAAGACACATGCTGTCACATGCAATCAATGTGTTGGTGTTACAAGAGCTTTCTATTAGGAGGGCCTGTACATCTAATGTTTAAAATAACAGCGAGGTTAAAAAAAAATCATTAATAAAACATTTTTAAAAAACAATGATAGTGAGAGCTTTCCTGCTAAAGAGATTCCACAGGCAAATTAAGAAAGTAGAAGCAGATTTCAAAAGGCAGATATAAATGCACCCACATTCAAGGAAGAAAAACTGGGTAAAACAGGGTGAATCAAGGAAACTTTCAAGCATGACACTTTTAGTGCTTGTCTCAAAACCAACCCACTGAAATCACCCCCTTGAGAATCCCCTTGGATTGTGTTGTGGTCCTTGTTCTGACCTAGATTACACTTCCAGTCATTTCTTCCCTCTTACCCTACAACAACTGGGCATCTCTGACTTGGCTTCATCCTCCCTACTCACAACTTTTTGGCTCCATGTCCCCTACCCCATACTCCAAAAAAACCATGAAGTCATTACGGAACCTGCTCAGCAGCACTCATTAAAAGAAAATGGGGATGGGCAGCTAGGTGTCCCAGTGGATAAAGCACCGGCCTTGGAGGTGCGAGTACCTGGGTTCAAATCCAGTCTCAGACACTTAATAATTACCTAGCTGTGTGGCCTTGGGCAAGCCACTTACCCCATTTGCCTTGCAAAAACCTAAAAAAAAAAAAAAAAAAATGGGGAGGGAGGGTTAGAATTTTTCACATGGGCACCCCTACTGAAAAAAAGCTAAAATTACACTTAAGAATGTTTAATTTAATGCAGATGATCAGTAGCAAGCATATTTACAGGCCAACAGAAAGCAAAGATTTCTTTTTAATATTTTGGGCCACAATTACATTACTTATTTTCCTTAAGTTTTACCTCTGATTTAAAACAAAAATCCAAATTATGGAATATTTAAAACTTCTACATCAATTTCTCAGAGTCCTACCAACAAGTAGAATGGGGCAAGTGTTACTGAAAATTATGGTTTATTGATTTGAGTAAATGGAATTAAATAGGAAATATGTTTAATTAACAAAAAGGTTAACAAAAACCTTTAACTGAGATCTATCCTTTTTGGATGTGATATTGATCAACTCAGTCTCAAAATGCATTACATGTTGGGTCCCCTTATCGATATAGCTGACATTACATAATATTTTACTTGGAATTTTACATTTCAAACATAAGTAAACTGATAAATTCAAAGCCAAAAACAAAAGACATGGACAGGTTGGGGGGGAGGGAAAAATCTCTGAAACAGATGGCATTTCATCTTTTCCTTGAGTCCAGTTTGAACACAATCCCAATAATGTCAAAGTCAAAATTCAATTCTGTATTTTAAGAAATAATATGCAAACTATAAAATGATATAGCTCAAATATTCATTTCCTACCTTAATTTCTTTTTTTATTGTTGTTGTTGTTGTTGTTGTTGTTGTTGTTGTTGTTTTAGGTTTTTGCAAGGCAATGGGGTTAAGTGGCTTGCCCAAGGCCACACAGCTAGGTAATTATTAAGTGTCTGAGGACCAGATTTGAACCCAGGTACTCCTGGCTCCAGGGCCGGTGCTTTATCCACAGCGCCACCTAGCCACCCCCCACCTTAATTTCTCAAGAATGTCATATTAGGCAGAAATCATCAAACAGAAGTTTGGGCAATTTTTCCTATCATAATCTATAATTTCAAAATTTTTTTAAGAAAATTGACTTTCTCATATTTAAGATAATTAAAGCTTTTCTACTAAGATCAGGAATTCTAAACTTTATGACATCTTTCATATCTCAGTATAATAATAATAATATTCTTTATTAGAGAAGAAATCTTTGCTTAATAGCAATATCCTTAAAATAAAATGGCAAGATCAAGAGGAAAAAGTCCTCATTTTGTGACAAGGGAAAAAACCCCCAAAATTCAGAAAATTTTAAAACATTTGTCCACCAACTACCAATGGTACACAAATTATGGCTGAATATTTTTTAATGAGTTTATCTCTTTCTTTCTAAAATTAAAAAAATATTTAGGAGAGACTGACAGCAGAAAAGTCCCATGCTTACCAAAATTATCCATACTGAAGTATCAAAAAAACTAGCAACAGTTTTTTGACTTCATGACTAGCAAACAACTGAATAAATTGTGGTATATGAATTTAACAAATGACAAACATGAATAAATCAAAAAAACCTGGGAAACTGGTATGAAGTAAGGCAGGGGAAAACATCAGCAGAATACAACTAACTACAATACTGTAAATGAGAACAACACTAAAGCACAACACAATTCAGATCAAATACAGCAACTAATGCTGGTTTCAGATGACTGATATTAGAACCTACTTCCTTCCTGTCTAAAAAAGAGCTGATGGGCTATAGGTGCTTAAAGTTACATTCTATCTCCCAGCTGTTTGGGAAGGTTTGACTTAATTAAGTTTAGAGGTATGTTCTGCTTCTTTGGGTTTTGGTTTGTTTTTATTTTTTGTTTTTTTTTTGTGGGGAAGGGGTAGTAGGAAGTATTTGTAGTATTTGTAGTATTACACCAAAATGGTACAAAATATATCAAAATATATCAAAAAGTAAGTAAAATGCCTTCTAAGATTTATTGTCATAACTCAGTGCTGAAGCAGAAATTCCTTATTTTGGGGGGTACTATTCAATGTCAAATTTTGGTATACTATTAAATGTCCAATCTTCAATTTGTACATTTGACAATGAAATATCTCTCAGAATAGACAATGACTTCCCAGGATATTTTTTGGTGAAATGGAAAAGTTTAAAACAACAACAACAAAAAAGCCCTTACCCCTTTCTGTAGAAACTGCAAACAATTTTTAGTAGTCTAACTATTTAGTGTATTTACTGTAACTATCTACTGTAGTAGTAGTAGTCTAACTATTTACTAACTATTTACCTTTCCTCCTATACAAACTTTTACAGTCATGAGATAGGAATCTGACCAAAAAAAGGTGACCTCAACTACCAAAGTTAACAAAGCACTATCATAAGGCCTCTGATAAAATAAAAAATTTTAATGTGTTTTTCCCCTCAATATATGCTTTAGGAGAAATTCCGATGTAATATAATATTAGCATTAAAAGATTAAAAAATTGTAGTCATCTTTAAAAGATCCTATAGCAATGGCCTTACCATACAACAACAGTGATGGGAATAATTTACTTTGGTATGCAGTTATGCCTCTGTTATATCATTTACATAATACATCTGATTTGCACAACAGTAGAGCCAAGCAATTGGTTCAAGGAACTGTGTTTACATGTACTTCCTTTATTTCTGACACTAAGTATGCCACCTAAACAGCAAAGTATCCTTCAAACTCCTCTCAAATCTTCAGAGACATAAAATAAAAACAATACTTGACATTCTCTTAAATGTGGGCTAGTCCCTTCAAATGACAGTTGAACAAAAATGTAGAATTGAGATTTTCTTGTGGTTTTCTCAAAACACAACAGATGACAAATCTCAAAACAATAAATGAACTGTCTTATAGTTTGCCTTTTGATCAAGTCATTTGATGTTACAAATTATCTCAAAGCCAGCTGATTACTTTCCCTTGAAAAGCCCTACTCTTTATTAAGTTACTGAGAATGAATTCATTCCAAATGCAAAAACATAGTGTTTCTTTCAGTCTGCTAATAAAATAAATAAGCTAAAATAGTGACTCCGTTTCGTTTTGTTTTTACAGTAATACACTTTCAAGAATTCAAAGCAAGTTTTGCTGATAATGTGATCATCTTTTACACATAAAATCCTACGAGTAAAAAAGATGATTTAGTAGTTAAATTAGAGATAACTAGGGCTTAAAATATATCCTGTTCATCAACAGATACAACTCTGAATTCCAAGATTTATGCAATATATGACTCCTAACTAAATTTGTTCCTATTATAAGTGCACAAAGCAAAAAAAAAAAAAAATCTAAGAAAAATTTTATTTTATCCTTTATGGCGATGCATACATTTCACCTCAATACTAAGAAGATTTAGGGAGCCACCAACTCTTCAAATCTGTGCTATTTAAAATTAATGATCAAAATCTGGGAACCACTCACCATGATGGACACACATTCTTTGGAAGGTTACTTGGATCCAGCACCCCTCTTAACTAGCCTCCAAATTCCCTCCATCTTTCAATTGTATCTCCAAGACCTCTCCATCGCTCAACTGTGGGGCTGTGAGGAGGAGGAGGAGGAGGAGGTCGTTTTCTGTCTCACAATCTGATAAGACTAAGAAGATTCAGCGGCACCAAGTCCTGAGAGTTGTGAATTCTCACCTCTCATCTATTCTGAGACACCTATCACCATAGTGCCTAGCTGTTCAGTCACCGATTCGAACACAAATGACGAGGATCCTTCTGCTCCATCTAAACTGGGGCAGGCGGCCTCCCCGGCGGGAGGAAGGGCTGGGGGAGGCCTGCCTGAGCAAGCCCGGGCAGCCCTCGCAAGCCCTCGGCCCTCCGGCGCCCCCAGGACGGCGCATCACCGGCGGCGGCCAGAGCCGGGCCAGGGCGCCGCCGACCCGGTCCCTTTCCCCGGCAACAGTTCCCAAAGAGCGCAGGAGTCCCCCGGGAGCCCGCCGCCCCGGGACGCCGCGCCGCGCGGGGCGAAGGGCGGCTCCCCGCCCGGCCCCGCCGCGCCCACCCCGGAGGAAGTCCCGTCGCGGCCCGGCCCGGGCGGGGTGACAGCGCCGGGGCCCCCGAGGGACGCCGGCCCGGGCCCGCACACACACGCGCGCACACGCAGACACACACACACACACACACACACACACACACGCAGACACACACACACCACACACACACACACACGCACACGCACACACACGCGCGCGCGCGCAGGGAGGCCTCCGGCCCCGGCCCTGCCCGGGCTCCCGCGCCAACTCAGCCCTCCCGCCCGGCCCGACCCCGGACACGTCGCTCCGCTCGCCAGACCCCCGGGCTCACGGGAGCCGCAGCAGCTACCTGGATCCGGCCGCGCTGGCGCCTCCAGGTGCGGCGGGCGCGGTCCCCTGCCGCCGGCGCCGAGCCGCTCCTCTCCCCGCCGGCCGCGGCTCCCTCTCTCTTTCCCAGGAGCGGGAGGGTGGAGGGGTGCGGGAGGGGAGGGGGAGGGGGAGGCGGGGAGCAGAGGGGCGGCAGGAGGCGAACCGGAACCACTAGGGCCGGCCCCGCCCTCAGCCCGAAACCAGCCGGCACCCTGACCTCCGATAGGACCAGCCGGGCGAAGGCGAGGAGGGTTAGGCCGAACCGCTTCCGGGTGATCCCCGCACCGGTCTTCCCTAGCAACCGCGTGGGGTTGCTAAGCGGAAGTGCCTCCGAAACCCTGACTCCCCACCCCCAGGCTTTCTCCTCGGAGAGTTCGGGGAAGGTCCGCTCGGTAGGCGGGCTCCCTCCTTCCGCTGCCCCAGCTCCGGCGGCTCTCGCTCGGCCTCCCCGGCCCATCCCACCCAGACTCGGGGCTGCACCTCCCGGCGGCGGCCCGCACCCCTCCAAGAGTCTCTGCGCGCGATCGAGCGAGGCTCTGCCTCGGCCGGGCGCTCCGCCGTGCTTCAACCCCAGCAAAAGCAACATAAAACCGCCGCCTCGACTTCCCGAAGGCTGGACATCGATCCTCCTTCGCGTCGCCCCCTTTTCCCCCTCCCCGGCTGGGAAAGGGAAACGGATTTTGTTAGAATCTTCATCTACCTGCTCTTGGTCAGAAAGCCGCATACCATTATTTTCCCCCCTCTAACCTTTTGAAGCAAACTTGAAGAAAAAAAGAAAGGAACGGAGGCGGCTAGGTGGCGCAGCGGATGGAGCGCGGCCCTGGAGTCAGGAGGGCCTGAGTTCAAATCAGTCATGACCCAGCTGTGTGGCCTTGGGCGAGCCGCTTAACCCCATTGCCTTGCAAAAACTAAAAAAGAAAAAAAAAGAAAGGAATGAATAAACAGGTATCCGAAGAAGGAAATAGAGATAAGTTTAAGGGGCATACTCAATCTTGGAGCGATGCCAACAGTATACCCAGGCCTGAAATTCCAACGGCACCTACCCTGCCCACTCTTATGCCTTTGCAGAGCCGGTCTGCTACCCATGCCTTGAAAAGCACTTCCTTTCCTCACTTCTGCTGCTCCACAGTTCGGCGGCTAGGGCCCAATGCCCAAATAGCCTGCATTTACCTTAGATTTACTGTGTAGCTGAATTGGTGTGGTTTCCTTATGGGTCTGTAAATCTAATTGAAATGCCAGATCCAATCAAAAAGCTTGTGTCTTTGTTTGTGTGTGTGTGTGTGTGTGTGTGTGTGTGTGTGTGTGTATGAAAACATCTATAGATAGATGTATGTCTGTATAAATTATAGACGCATATGCATGCATAAATATAAACTGGATTTATATAAACTATGTATATGCATATAAACGATGTATATGCGTACATATATAAGAATATCTATATATATATATCTTTATACAAACATATTTAGACCACTTAATATTCTCAACAAAAGTAGTCTGTGTATATGTTAACGTTCTGTATAAATGTGTCTGTACATATGTGAATTGTGTTTATATGTATACAGACATACACATATGTCTGCTGGCACATCCTTTCTTCTTTCTTTCCCTTTTTTCTTAATTCTTTTCCCTTCTTTTCTTTTCTTCTTATAATTGGGGCTGTTTTGCCCAAAAGCATAGTAAGATTTCTTGGGGGTTTACTGGCTCCAGATCATTCTGGTTCTCTTTGATTGGCCAGCAGTGGGTCTCAGGCTAAGCTCACTTGGTCATTGTTTGCATCCTGATTGGTTCAGAGTGAATGCATTGTTTTGAACGAAAATCCAGATTGATTTTTTTTTAGAGGGGGGGTTATGGGGCTAAGTTTCTTTTCTTTCTTTCTTGCCTTAATCACTAAGAAACCCTGAAGGTCTTACCCTCCTAGATTGATTTTTTTTTTTTGGAAAGGGTCATTCTTGGCCTTTTTTCCTCATCCCTTTCCTAATTAACCTTTAATGGAGATTATCTCAGTCAAACGTGACCTGGGGGAAAAAAACCTGGCTTTAAAATGCCAAGGCCTCCCACTGAATCCAGAGCTGTCTCCAGTCCTGATCCATATATGACCACTGGACGCAGATGACTCTGAAGGAAAAAATGAAACTGGTGATTTTTCCCAGCATCCCTCACTTAAATGCAGTTCACTTGCATGTCATGGTCTCACCTCTCTAATGTCATGGTCTTCTTTAAGAATGAAGGACATAAATCAATCATTGATCATCAACATACATTTCTGTGCATAGTTTCCCAAATAAAATGCAAGCTCTTCTAAGAGAGACTTTTTTGATTTGTCCTATTTTTCCATTACCTAGAGCAGATCCAAGTACCTAGTAATCACTTATTAAACAATTGTTAATTCAAATAGGAGATTTGTAAATATAAGGGTCTTTTAGAATAAATTCTGCATAAAATGAAACTAAATATCTTTAGGAAGAAGAATAGAGTATTGGAAAATTATTTTTTCACTTAATCTACTGCACCCTTAGAAATGCATATCCAAATCTCTAACTTCCAGGCTATAATAGAAGTCTGCACATAGCAGTATTCATCCTTATATATCATTTCCTGGATTTCTTTTGCATTAATCTATGGGTAAAAGTATTTTCATCATCAGACACTATTTTTTGTTTAATCATGTTAACCTATCATAGGGTTTCAAATTGGACTCAGAGTCATCCTACCTCACTTTAGGAGAGAAAAAAAATGAGTCTATAGGAATTCTGGGTAAGTTAAAAGAACAGCAGGATTATTGTCTTATCGTACCCATGAGTCATTTAACTGACTCACTGTAGACTATAAGACTACAGGAAGACATATAATAATTGGCACCAAATGCTAAACCTTGGAAATCTTTAGGAAAGAACTTCAGTTGCTTTTCTTTTCTTTCTTTTTTTTTTTTTTTTGGCAAAGCAGTAGGATTAAGTGATTTGCCCAGGATCACACAGCTAGGTAATAAGTGTCTGAGGTCAATTTTGAACTCAGGTCCTCCTGTCTCCAGGGCCAATATTCTGTCCACTGCGCCACCTAGCTGCCCAGGAAAGCAGAACTATGTCAGTGCTAACACATTTATACTTAGATTTCCTTTCCCTGACACTTGCAAAAATTCATGTTCCATATGAAAAGTAACAATAGCATATGCTCTAAATATTAATCTAATGCTTTTTGTTTGTGCTATATGTATCTAGGTGAAAGTGATGAATTAATGGAGATTTTTTTAGTGCTAACAATTTCAAACAAAAATTTGGCACAGTTGTCTTAAATGTCAGTGCAATCAATCACCCAGCAAATATTTATTATTAAACATTTAACTACATCCTAGTTGCTGGGAATACAAAGAAAAAGTCTGATAAAAATTTCTATCTTCAAGGAGTTTACATTCTATGACAACAAATGTATTTATTTTTATATATGTGTATATTTTCAAAAGTTAGTTATAAAAAGCAACTAAATACATGGAGTTTGGAAGGAAGACTTCTAGAAGTTGGATGGTATCAGGAAAAGCTTAGAAGATGATGCTTAATCTTCAAGACTTTAACTTCAAAATTTCAGCAACATATATACATACTAAAATTGGTATGATAAAATTGGAGATTAGCATGGCCTGTATAAGGATGACACACAAATTTGTAACAAAATTCCTCTGGAGCAACAAAAGCAAGGATACCTTCTACCAAGAGAAGATCAAAATGGATACAGGATTTAAACATAAAAGACAATATTATAAGCAAACTAGGAGATCAAGGAATAGTTTACTTATTACATCCATGGAAAGAGAAGCAGTTTATGACCAAGGAAGAGATGGAGAACATCATTATAAACAAATGATAATTTTGATTACATTAAATTATAAGGCTTTTGCACAATACCACTACTGGGTCTGTACCCTGAAGAGATTATGAAAAAGGGTAAAAACATCACTTGGACAAAAATATTCATAACAGGGCAGCTAGGTGGCCCTGGAGTCAGGACTACCTGGGTTCAAATTCGGTCTCAGATACTTAATTACCTAGCTGTGTGGCCTTGGGCAAACCACTTAACCCCATTTGCCTTGCAAAAAAAAAACTAAAAAAAATAAAAATATTCATAACAGTCCTGTTTGTGGTGGTAAAGAATTGGAAATTGAGTGAATGTCCATCAATTGGGAAATGGCTTAATAAACTATGGTGTATGTATATCTGTCATGGAACGCTATTGTTCTATAAGAAACCAGGAAGGATGGGAATTCAGTGAAACCTAGGATTTTCATGAACTGATACTGAGTGAGATGAGCATAACCAGAAGAACATGGTACACCCTAACAGCAACATGGGGGTGATGATCAAGTTTAATGAACTTGCTCATTCCTTCAGTGCAACTATCAAGCACAATTTGGAGATATCTGTGATGGAGAATGCCATCTGTATTCAGAATTGTGGAGTTTGAACAAAGACCAAAGACTTTTCATTTAAAAAAAAAAGTTACATAATCTTGCTCCTATAATTTATTTTTTCCTTAAGGATATGATTTCTCTTTCAACACATTCAATTTAGATCAATGTATAGCATAGAAACAATGTAAAGACTAACAGCCTTCTGTGGGGGATGGTAGAGGGAAGTGAGATTTGGGGGAAAATTGTAAAATTCAAAAATTCATTTTAAACATTAAAAAAAATAGCAAGGGAACTGATGAAATAAAATGTAAAAGAAGGTGACCTAGCTCTACCTGATCTAAAACTATACCATAAAGTGGGATTTATCAAAACTGCCTGGAACTGGTTAAGAAATAGAGTAATGTATCAGTAGATTAGGATAAGTTCAAAAGAAACCGCAGTAAATGACTATGGCAATCTGTTGACAAACCCAAAGACATCAGTTTCTGGAATAAGAACTCACTATTTGACAAAAATTGTTGGGGAAACTGGAAAATAGTATGGCAAAAACTAGGCAGAGATCCAAATCTCATACCCTATACCAAAATAAGGTCAAAATGGGTACAGGATTTAGATATAAAAGGTGACATCATAGATAAATTAATATACCAAGAAATAATCTATCAGATCTATGGAAAGGGGACAAATTTACGACCAAACAAAAAGAGTATAAACTGCAAAATGAATGATTTTGACTATATTAAAGTTTTTGCACTGATAAAATCAATATTGCCAAAATTAGAAGGAAAGCAGAAAACTGGGAAGCAATCTTCACAACCAGGAGTTCTGATAAAGGTCTCATTTCTAAATATAGAATTTCATCAAATTTATAAGGTAAGTCATTTCCTAGTTGATAAATGGTCAAAGGATATAGTTTTCAAATGAAGTTAAAGCTATATATATAATCATATGGGAAAATGCTCCAAATCATTGATTAGAGAAATGAAAAAAAACAATTATGAGGTATCACCTCACACCTATCAGATTGGCTAAGATGACAAAAAGGGAAAATGATCAATGCTGCAAAGTTGTGAGAGGATTTGGACATTAAGGCATTGCTGGTGGAGCCGTGAACTGATCCAACCATTCTGGAAAGCAATATGGAACTATGCCCAAAGAGCAATAATACTATTCGTTCCCTTTGACCCAGCAATTCCAATTCTAGGACTATATCCAGAAGAAATCTTAAGAAATGGGAAAAGTCTCACATGTTCCAAAATATTCATAGCAAGTCTTTCTGTAGTGGCAAAGAATTGGAAATTGAGGGGATGCCCATCAATTGGGGAATGACCAAAGTGTTTGAATACTATGAAATACTTTTGTTCTATAAGAAACTATAAATGGTCAGACTCTACAGAAACATGAATGACTTAATGGGATCTGATGATGAGGGGAAGGAGCAGAACCAAGAGAACAATGTACACATTACCAAGAACATTGTGAAATGATCAACCTTGATGGAAACACCTCCTCTTAGCAAGCAGTTCAGAAAGCTAGGACTACCCTATAGATCGGCTATGGACAATGGTATCCTCATCCAGAGGAAAAAAAAAAAAAAAACCCAGAAAAACAAAAACCCCTTCAGAATCTGATGAACACTTATGAAAATTATCTCTTATGTTTCTCTTTCCCTTAATCCTAATTCCTCATACCGAAAATAACTAACCTGTAAACATGTTTATCAAAAATATGTAGGTACAATGTTAGCCTGACTCTTCTCTGCTGAGAGGAGGGGGTTGGGAAGGGAGGGTGGAAAGAAATTTTGTAGCTTAAAAATACACATATGCATATGGATGAATGTTAAAAAAATAGATGAACTTTAGAAAAAAAAACAACGTCTTGAAGAGACACTAAGGCAGAGATAGACAAGGAGAGCATTCCAGGAACAATGGAATATCATTGCAAAGAAATGGTTAACAAGGAGCATGATCAGTGAATATGATGCAAATAAACAAGAAAAAGCTTGTAAGCCTGGTGAATAAAGAACTGGTCTTGAAGCCAGGAAGACCAGCATTCAAATCCCACCTCTGTTATATAATGGTTGTTTGACCTAGGATGAGTCATTTAACTGCTTATTATTCTATACAACTCTCTAAGCCTGTAAGGTGCAAAGAAAGTACTGACTTGCATTGGTTTGGTAATTTTTTTTTCACCTGAGAATTGCCTAGATCAAAGAATTGCCTAGACCAAAAAAATTACAAGTCCACTTCCTTATCCCTAAAGTAGAAAATGTTCTTTTAAGATTACAAGAAAGATCTCCAAAATGGAACCCATAATCTTCGTCACAAAACCAGATCCTTCTTTGAACATCTTTTTCTATTAGTAGTACTACCATCTTGCCTTTCCTCTAATTGGAAATATTAAGTCATTTCTGACTTTCTATTTTCCTTCATTTTCTTTATTTTTCTTTTTTTTGGTTTTTGAAAGGCAATTGGGGGGGGAGTGGTTAGATGGTGCAGTGGATAGAGCACCGACCCTGGAGTCAGGAGTACCTGAGTTCAAGTCCAGCCTCAGACACTTAATAATTACCTAGCTGTGTGGTCTTGGGCAAGCCACTTAACCCCATTTGCCTTGCAAAAACAAAAACAAAATTAAAAAGGCAATGAGGTTAAATGACTTGCCCAAGGTCACACAGCTAGGTAATTACTTAGTGTCTGAGGTTGAATTTGAATCCAGATCCTCCTGACTCAAGGGCTGATGCTGTATCTATTCTGCCACCTAACTGCCCTGTCCTTCATTTTCAATCTACTACCAAGCCCTGTCTCTTTTATCTTCATAGTTTCTCCCCAATCACACTCTCCTACTACTACTATCCTAATTCAAGTTCTCATCTAGATGCTGGAGGGAGATTGAAAATTTAGACAAGACAGGACTACTTGCTATTATGGAACTTACAGTCCAATTGAGATACATGTATAAAGATAACATACAAAATAATAGTACATTTCAAAGGTACTACAAAAAGTGTTATAAAGAATAGAAGGGAGGGAGGGAAAAAAATTGGGTACACAGAACTATTGATAATGTTCTTGTTGATTTAATGCATTTCAACATTAAATAAGAAATAATGTTTTTTGTAAAAATTTTAAAGAAGGGCAGAGGAAGATTAATTATTGACAGGGGGATCAGGGAGAAATCAGGAAAGTATTAAATAAATTAACCTATAAAAATGAGTAGGAACTCAATGGAAGAAGAAAAGGTAGAAGGATATTATAAAAATAGGAAACAGGGAACAGGAAAGCCATACAGGCAGAAGGCAAAATGGTTTACTTAACAAAGTAAAGGTTTTTGAGTTGGAGGACATGGGTTCAAATCCTATCTCTGTCATGTTTTATACGCATGACTTTAAAAAATCACTTAATGAGTTTTATTTTCTTCCTTTGTAAAATGAAAAGATTATTCAAGAAGGCCTCTAAGGTCCCTTCCTGCTCTAAATCTGACTTGATGAAAGTTCTGGATTTATCAGCACCTTCAGCAAAACCCAGTTCACCTGACTCAGTCTGATATTCCTTCCCCAAAACCAAACTACTCACTAGTTTTTTAAATGCCTTAGGATATGTATGATTGTGTTTCATCCATCTTTCTTTCCTCATCTCTTAGCATAGTGCTCTGCAGATATTTAGTAGGTTTTGTCAAACTGGAGATTTTATTTATGCCAATAAATTCTTGAACATAATTTTAGCATTATCTCTGGAGTCAAAAGATCTGAGTTCAAAATTCATTTGGAATGCTTACCACTTATGTGTCCTAGATCTCACTTTCTTCCTTTGGAAAATTAGGAGTGAAGCCAAATGGCTTCTGAGGCCCCTTTTAGTTCTGAATCTATGATCCTATACTCAAATTTCTAACTAACCTTGGCATGGTAGCCCAAGCAGGTCATCCCTGCTACTATGGGAGACTAAAGTAGGCAGGTCAATCAAGAAATTTGAAATCAAGAATTCTAAATTGATTGAAATTGTGGGGGGCAGAGCCAAGATGGCAACAAGAGCGGATCATGTCTTAGTCGCTCTCATAAATCTTTGAAACTAAGCACTTTAACTAAATTTTCCAGAGACAGACCCAACAGAGGGACCCAGTGACACAATTCTCAAGGTAATGTGGAAAAGAGCAGAAAGGCTCTGCTCCCCGAGGTTGGAGGGGTGGCCACCAGATGGGTGGCCCCCCAAAGTGAAAGAACTTCAGCTTCCCAGAGGCAGCCCCAGGGTGCTGGGAGCTACAGCTCACTGCAGCTGGGGAGTTTCCTGAGCTATGCCCCAGGGAGCACCGTCAAAAAATGGGAACAGCGGGGGACCTCTGCCAGAGAGAGCATGTGAAGCCCAGCCCTCAGGGCACACAGCAAGCAACAAGGCCATCATCCAGGAACAGAAGCAGGCATAGCTGGTAAGCAGGAGCCCCCAAGGCATGAGCCCATTGTACCTAGGGAGGGGAGTGAAGAGAGAGACTGCAGAGCTCTGCCCCTGGAACAGGACTCTGGGGCTCTGACCACATTCAGATCCTGATTGCAGTCTAGGCACCCCCATAGAACAGGTCCCCCCCACCTCAGCCCCGTGGTAGAGGGGTGTGCTTATGGTCATTCACAGACCAGGAGGAAGGACAGATCCTCACACACTGAGATCCTTGTGGGAGTGTCCCAAAAGCTCAAGAAGCACCCCCAAAACAGGCTTAGGCTGGGAAAATGAGCAAGCAGAGAAGAGGAACACCATTGAGAAATACATTATCTATGATCCCAAGAAGGATCAATATACTCAGTCTGAAGATGAAGAAGCACAAGCTCCTGCATCTGAAGACTCCAAGAAAAACCAGAAATTGGGCTCAGAGCTCAAAAAAGACTTTGAAAATCAAATGAAGGAGTTAGAAGAAAAAATGGGAGAGAAATGCAGGAAAAAACATGAAAATGAAGTCAGCAGCTTAGTCAAAGAGATCCAAAAAAATTGCTGAAGAAGATAGCATGCTAAAAACCAGCTAAAGTCAAATGGATAAAACAATTCAAAAAGTTATTGAGGAGAAGAATGCTTTAAAAAACAAAATTGGCCAGATGGAAAAAGAGATAAGAAAACTCTCTGAGGAGAACAAATCCTTCAGACAAAGAATAGAATTCAGGGAGATTGATGAATTTACCAGAAATCAGGACTTATTACTTCAAAACCAAAAAAATGAAAAATTAGAAGAAAATGTGAAATATCTCATTGAAAAAACAACTGATATGGAAAACAGATTTAGGAAAGATAATTTAAAAATTATTGGAATACCTGAAAGTCATGATCAGGAAAAGAGCCTTGACATCATTTTCAAAGAATTACTACAGGAAAATTGCCCTGATATCCTAGAAGCAGAGGGCAAAATAGAAATGGAGAGAATCTACCAATCCCCCTGAGAAAGAGATCCCAAAAAAACAACCCCTAGGAATATTTTAGCCAAATTCCAGAACTCCCAAGTCAAAGAGAAAATATTACAAGCAGCCAGAAGGACACAATTCAAATATCGTGGAACTGTAGTCAGGATCACACAGCACTTAGCAGCAACTACCCTAAAAGCTCGTAGGGCTTGGAATACAATATACCGGAAGGCAAAAGAGGGAATGCAACAAAGAATCAACTACCCAGAAAAACTGAATGTCCTCTTCAAGGGAAAAAAATGGACTTTCAATGAACCAGGGGAATTTCAAATGTTCCTATTGGAATGGCCAGAACAGAACAGAAGGTTTGATCTTCAGATACAGGACTCAGGTGAAGCATAGAGATTGGAGAAGGGGAAAATATGAGGGACTTAATGATGATGAACTGCATGTATTCCTGCACAGAAAAATGACGCTGATAATACTCATATGAACCTTCTCAGTTAATAGAACAGGTAGAAGGAGGTTTTATACTTGAAGCACAGGAGAAAGCTGAATTTGAAGATAAAATGTGGTGTAAAAATGGAGTCAATAGAAAAAAGGGAAAGGTAATGGGAGAAAGAAAAAGGAGAGAGGGAATAGGCCAAGATATCTCATATAATAAGATTTTTCTTTATTACAATGAGCTATTGCAATAAGGAAGGGGGGGGGGAAGGCAAGGGGGAATGAGGGAATCTTTGCTCCCATCAGAGGTGGCCAGGAGAGAAAACAGCATATATACTCAATGGGGTATAGGCATCTGAAGTAAGAAGAAAAGGGGGGGACTGTGGAAAGGGGGAGATGTGAGTGATAGAGGAGAGGATGGACCATGGGGGGAGAGTGGTCAGATATAACACATTTTCTTTTTTACTTCTTGCAAGGGGCTGGGATTGGATGGCCTGTCTGGGACCAGAGGGCCAGGTGGATGCTGGGCCTAAGGGGTAGGTATGGGGGCTAGGGGCCTCTTGGCCCCAGGACCAGGGATCTGTCTGCTGCACCACTCAGATACCCTAAAGCAGAGTCAGAGTGAAAGGAGAGAGAAAATATAGTACATGGTAGGGGTGGCTAGGTGGCTCAGTGTATAAAGCACTGGCCCTGGAGTCAGGAGTACCTGGGTTCAAATCTGGTCTCAGACACTTAATAATTACTTAGCTGTGTGACCTTGGGAAAGTCACTTAACCCCGTTTGCCTTGCAAAAAAACTAAAAAAAATATATAGTACATGGTAGTGGAGAAATACGAAAGGAGGGAGTTGCGATCAGCAATGGCAATGGCAAAAAAATATGGAAGTAACTTTGGCGATGGACTTATAAAGAATGTGATCCACCCACGACAGAGTTGTTGGTGTTGGAACAAAGACTGAAGCACATTTATTATTATTATTATTATTATTATTATTTTATTTTATTTTATTTTATTTTGGGGTGGTGCAGGGCAAATGGGACTGGGTGGCCTGCCTGGGGCCGCATAACAGGGTGATCGTTGGGTGTCTGAGGCTGGATTCAGACCCAGGTGCTCCTGGCTCAAGGGCCAATGCTCTGTCTGCCACCCAGCCACCCCTACTATTATTACTATTTTATTTTATTTTGGGTCTTTTTTTTCTTTTTTTGGTTTTTGCAGGGCAGTGGGGATGGGGTGGCTTGCATGTCACATGGCTGGGTGATTGTTGGGTGTATGGGGCTAGATATGGGCTCAGGTGCTCCTGGCTCCAGGGCTGGTGCTCTGTTCATTGCACCACCTGGCCATACCTGCAATTATTACTATTATTATTTTTTTAATTTTAATTTTTTTTTCTCCCCTTTATTGCTCAAGTGAGTCTATATTTTTTGGGGGGAGGGGTATTCTGTTTACTCTTAAACAAGAATATTTTATTAATGTTTAAAAAACATTTGTACAAAATGAGAGTAAATAAATATTAAATATTAAAACTAAAAAAAAAGAGTTCTGAATTGCAACTGGGCTAAAGTTTAATGAGTAGCTGCACTAATTAGTTCTGTTATCAATAAGGTAAGCCCCCAGGTTTGCAAGTTAAAGAGATATATACTAGATTGCCTGAGGAAACTTGAACTAGTCCAAGTCTGGAACAGAGTGGGTTGGGTTGAAGTTTGCATGATAATTAGTCTGGGTAATGGGAAAAAGCAGTATCCTGCCCCTACCCATCCCCTCCCCTAAAACCAATATCAAAGCATCATTTTTTTCAATTAAATTTTAAAAAATTATATTTTATTAAATAAATGTTTAAATATTCAAATAAATGAAAACAGACTTTCATAAAGTCTTCTAGTTCTTTTCTCCCTTACAACTTTTTTTTAAATGTAGGAGGAGTTTGCCTTTCTCACTAAATCTCAACTGAAAATAAAATCTGGAAGTCTTGAAAAGTTCTAAGAAACAGCTTGAGGATAATCTGTGTAATTTTAAACCAGCTGTCCCAGAAAGGATAATAAATGGAAGGAAAGATGAAGTGGCTTTATGAATCCCCAAATATTCAGAGTGAGGAATTGACATGAGTGAGAGGAACACCACCAGTCACCCATGGAGGAAGAAAGAAAATGGCTAAAATATGCTATAAACTGATCCAGAATGGAGCTCAATATTTTTGAGTGATAAATTGTGGAATATAAGGACTATATAACTCAGGTATAAAACAACACAAAGTTTAAATAAGCCAGAGGCTCTTGATTTCCCTGAAACAAAAAAACTGAGAAACCAATGTAACCCTTCCACAATCGCACAACTGAAAGCCTGGCTGTTATGTGCAACAGATGGCAAGGGGGACTGCTAACAGTGTTAGACAGAAAGTACCTACAACTCCTAGGAAACAAACAATGGAGTGGAGGATCATGGAAGGACAGAGCTTTAATGGCAAAATAGCAACAAAGTTCAAAAGCATTGGGGGAACTTAGTATTAGGAATGATGGAGACTCTATAGATTCCTGTAGAACATGGACAGTTATAGGGAGGAAGTAGTTTAAAGAATGCTTGTTCTCAGGGGTGGCTATGTGGCGCAGTGGATAAAGCACCGGCCCTGGAGTCAGGAGTACCTGGGTTCAAATCCGGTCTCAGACACTTAATAATTACCTAGATGTGTGGCCTTGGGCAAGCCACTTAACCCCATTGCCTAGCAAAAAACTAAAATAAAAAAAAACTGATCAATAAAATGACCACTATTCCAGAGGATCAATGATGAAACATTAAAAAAAAATGCTTGTTTTCCCAAGAGGCTTATTTTCCATTTGTTCCATCATGTCCAACTCTTCCTAAGTTGGCCAAGCCCTTCTATCCTCTACTATCTAAGACTTCCATGACACTACTTCATCCTCTGCTATCCCCTTCTCTTCTTGCCTTCAGTCTTTCCCAACATCAGGATCTTTCCAATGGGACCCACCTTCTCATTATGTGGCCACAGTTTCAACTTTAATATTTGTCCTTCCAATAACTAGTCTGACTTAAGTATTGACTGGGTTGATTCCTTCATTGACCAAGATTCTCAAAAGTCTTCTCCAGTACCACAATTTGAAAGTGTGGATTCTAGAGTATTCCACTATTCTTATACAATCAAACTCTCATAGGCATACATTGTGACTAGAAAAACCATAACTTTGACTGTATTGACCTTTATCAGCAAGGTTATGTCAGCAAGTATGCTGTCCAGATTTGCCATGACTTCCCTTCTACAGAACAAATACCTTCTTTGTGTGGAAATGATGGAACCACTTTCCAGAATCTTTGTTTTTTTTTTTAATACTAAATTCCAGTCATTTTTTACACTTTGTTTTTCATCCTCATCAAGAAACTTCTTAATCTTTCTTCACTTTCTGTAAGCAGAGTGGTATCATCTGTATATAATATTGTTGCTCTTTCTCCCAGCAATCTTAATTCCATCTTTTGATTTGTCCAGCTTGGAATTTCACATAATGTATTCTACAAATGAGTCAAATAAATAATATGACAATAAACAGTGTTGTCATACTCCTTTCTCAATCTTTTTTTTTCTTTTTAGATTTTTGCAAGGCAATGGGGTTAAGTGGCTTGCCCAAGGCCACACATCTAGGTAATTATTAAGTGTCTGAGACCGGATTTGAACCCAGGTACTTCTGACTCCAGGGCCGGTGCTTTATCCACTTCGCCACTACGCCACTACGCCACCCCCCTCCTTTCTCAATCTTAAAACAATCACAGTTGTTTCTAGTTTGGTTCAGTTGTTTTTTGGCCTGAATACAAATTCCTCAGGAGACAAGTAAAATGATCTGTAACTCCTGTCTCTTTGAGGATTTGCCACATTTTGTTGTGAGTAGAAATCTAATGTAGTCAAAGAAGCAGAAGCAGATGTTTTTCTGTCACTTCCTTGCTTTTGCCATATTCCAGCAAACACTGGCAATTTGGTCTCTAGTTCTTCTGCCTTTCTGAAAATCAAACCAAACTTCCGGTAGTTCTCAAGCCACATACTGCTGAAGCAAAGCTTACAGAATCTTAAGCATAACCTTGCTAATTGTTAAATGAATGCAATTGTTTGGTAATTTGAACATTCCTTGGCATTTCCATTCTTTAGGATTGATCTTTTCCAATCTGCCACTGCTGAGTTTTCCAAAATTCCTGGCATATTTAGCACAGCACTTTAATAGCATCATCTTTCAGGATTTTAAATAGCTCAGCTAGAATTCCATAACCCTGATTAAACTTTTTTTTTTAGCAATAATAACTAAGGCCCTCTTGACTTCATTCTTTAAATTGTATGTATTATTCTTAAGAGGATATGGGGGCAGCTAGGTGGTACACTGGATAGAGCAACAGCCATAGAGTCAGGACAACCTAAGTTCAAATCCAGCCTTAGACACTTAATAATTACCCTGAAGTGTGACCTTGGGGAAGTCACTTAACTCATTGCCTTGCCAAAAAAAAAAGTCTATGATAAGTCTTCTGTGTCAATAAAATCATTATATTATGAAGTCATTTGAGCCTGAATATTTTAAGGGGGAATTGAAAACTTTTCTTGTGGAAGTGTCAGATATTGAAATCCCAATTCCATTCTAAAAATTAAAGCTCCATCCTCAGGTTTAAACTGTCATACAAGTTACATTTAAAACGAAATATTCATCAATCTACAGGGATTTAGAAAAAACTTGATTACATGACCTCTACAATTTCCTTAATTTTAACAATTTATTCACTTCCTAAAGATAGTAGATGAAATGTGATATGGTCCAGTAGTATCAAAATCATAGAAATGGGGCCAGTAAATCAAATATAATGATCCCTATGGGCCACTGATTAACTTAGTTTTTATTTAAGATTAATTGTTTTATTGTATTTTTATTTATTTAGCTCATTATTTCCCAATTGCATTTTAAAATATTTTATTTTTAACAATCATTTTTTAAAAAAATTTTGAGTTCCAAATTCTCTTCCTCCAGTTCCTCCTCCATCCATTGACAAGGCATGTAATATGAAACCCATTATATATGTGAAGCCATGCAAAATATATTTCCATATTAGTCAAGTTCCAAAAACAAACAGGAAAGATAAAGAAATGAAAATAATACACTTCATTCTGCACTCAGAGTTTATTATTTCTCTCTGAAGGTGAATAGTAGTTTTCATTATGAGTCCTGTGGAATTATCTTGTATCATTAAATTGATCAGAGTAAAATGAAGTCTTACAGTTGATCATTGTTACAATATTACTGTTACTATAAACAATGTTCTCATGGTTCTGCTTACTTTCCTTTGTATCAGTTCAAATATCTTTCCAGATTTTTCTGAAACCATCCCCCTTGTAATTTCTTATAACATAATAGTATTATTTGTTACAACTCTTTCAGTCATACCTCAAATGATGGACATCCCCTCAATTTATAGTTCTTTGCTAGAACTGCTATAAATACTTTTGCACATATTGGTCCTTTTCCTTTTTCCCTTGGTCTCTACTGATAGTATTGCTGGGACAAAAGGTATGCACAGTTTTACAGCCCATTGGGCATAGTTCTAAATTGTTCTCCAGAATGATTGAAATAGTTCATAATTTGACCAATGCACTGTTGTTCTTATTTTTCCACATTTGACATTTGGCATTTTCCTTTTCTGGAAAGTTAGTTAATCTGATAGGTATAAGATGGTATCTCAAAGTTGTTTTGATTTCCATTTCTCTCATTGTTAGTGATTGAGAGCATTTTTATGTGACTGATGATAGCTTTGATTTCTTCTCTGAAAACTACCTATTCAAATGATTTGATCATTAATATGCTTTGAGGTAACTTAGGGAGATATAACCTGTGGCCAAATGTTTGACAGCTCTAGTCTAGAAAGAAGTTCATAATATAATATTGCTCAAAAGCTTTCAGTGCCTGTTGCCTTAAGTTTGACCTCTTCATTCTAAAGTAAATATTTATTTGCAATATTTGACAACTTTGGTCTTGCAAATATTTAATTTGTGGGGCTATATTTTTCTAGACTTATTTCAATACATTCTTATCCATATATAACATGTTCCAATTAGGCATTCACCTCCTCAATAAATTTATCAAACTATACTGTTAGAGTTAGCTAAGTAGCACAGAGGATAAATTACTGGACCTGAAATTACGAAGATCTCAGTTCAGATCTTATTTCAGGTATTTCCTAGCTGTGTAACTCTGGGCAAATCCTGTAAGTTATGTTTCTCAGATTAATACAAACTCCCATGACTGTTTTGAAGATAAAATCAGATGCTTGTAAAGTGCTTTGCAAACATTAAAATACTGTACAAATGCTAGCTGTTATGATCATCCCTATCACTATTTTGGTTAAATAGTATTCCTTGCTCTGGAATGCCCACCTATATGTGATTAATCTGTATTAATTATTTGTGCATGTGTTATATTCCCCAATTGTTTAGATCTGACTTTATTTGTATGAAAAGTATCTTGTAGACTAGGTTGGGTTGTTTTGTTTGTTTTTGCAAGGCAGTGCGATTAAGTGATTTGCCCAAGGCCACACAGCTAGGTAATTATTAAGTGTCCGAGGCTGGATTTGAACTTGGGTACTCAAAAGTATCTTGTAAAAGTGTAAAAATGTGTTCATGTAGTTCCTGGGTTTGCAATGGCAAGTAGACTCCATTTTGTCTGCAGTTATTTTGAATGGAATTTCTCTGTCTCTTACTGTTGACCTTTGTGGATAATATATAGAAATATTTATGATTTATATCAGTTTATTTTATATCCTACAACTTTGCTAAGGTTACTGTTTCAAATAGTTGATTCTCTAGGATTTTCTGAATATTGTATCATATCATCTACAAAGAGTGTTAATTTTTTTCCTTGTCTATTCTAATTCCTTTAATTTCTTTTTTTCTTCTCTGATTGCTAAAGCTAACATTTCCAGTACAATATTGAATAATAGTGGTGATAACAGGCATACTTGTACTGACCCGCATCTATTGGAGACTCATCTAGCTTATCCCCATTACACATAATGCTTGCCAATATTTTATTTATCATTTTAAGGAAAAATCCATTTATTCCTATGTTCTCTAAGTTTTTTTAAATAGGAGTGGTTGCTGTATTTTGTCAAAAATGTTTTCAGCATCTCATGAGATAGTTATATGATTTCTGTTAGTTTTATTTTTGGTATGATCAATTTCATTGAGTGCTTTCCTAATACTGAAGCAGACCTACATTCTTTGAACTTTATTCAAAATTTTTATATCAGATATTCATTGGGGAATTGATCTATAATTTTCCTTCTCAGTTTTGGTTCTTCCTACTTTAGGTATCAGTACCATATTTGCGTAATAAGAGATATTTGTAGGGTGCCTTCTATTTTTCCAAATAATTTATATAGTGTTGGAATTAATTGTTCTTTTGCTAGGATTCTTGTAAATACTTGTAAATCTATATGGCCCCATTTGGGGGGGGGGGTTGCAAGGCAAATGGGGTTAAGTGACTTGCCCAAGGCCACACAGCTAGGTAATTATTAAGTGTCTTAGACCGGTTTTGAACCCAAGTACTCCTGACTCCAGGGCCGGTGCTTTATCTACTGTGTCACCTAGCCACCCCATAGCCCCATTTTCATAGGAAATTTATTGATGATTTGCTCAATTTCTTTTGCTGAAATGGGTTTTTTTGAAGTATTTCACTTCCATCAATCTAGGCAATTTGTAAGTTTGTAAATATCATTTCACTTTAGATTGTCAGATTTATTGGAATATGGTTCTGAATTATTGTTTTAATTTCCTCTTCATTGGTGAATTTACCCATTTCATACTATTGATTTGGTTTTCTTCTTTCTTTTTTTAATCAAATTAACAAAAAATTAATTAGCTGGTTTGTTTCATAAAACCAATTCTTAGTTTTATTTACTAATTAGTTTTCTTACTTTCAGTTTTATTAATCTCTACTTTGATATTCAAGTATTCTAATTTGGTATTTAATTTGGGATTTGTAATTTGTTCTTTTTCCTAGCTTTTTTTATTTTCATGCCCTATTCATTGATCATCTTGACTTTTAAAGGTATAGTTTTCTTCAGAGGATTTTTTTTCCAATTGACTAAATCTATTTTTTTTTAAGAAATTGCTTTCTAGGGTCAGCTAGGTGGCGCAGTGGATAGAGCACCGGCCCTGGAGTCAGGAGTACCCGGGTTCAAATCCAGGCTCAGACACTTAATAATTATTTAGCTGTGTGGCCTTGGGCAAGCCACTTAACCCCATTGTCTTGCAAAAACTAAAAAAAACTAAAAAAAATTGCTTTCTTCAGTCAATTTTTGTGCTTCCTTTCCCAACTTTTCATAATTCTATTGCATAACTCATTTTTTTCTCCAATTTTTCTTCTACCTCTCTTACTTGATTTTTAAAATCCTTTTTGAACTCTTTCTAGGGGACTCTTTTGGACTTGAGACCAGTTCATAATCCCCTTTGAAGCTTCACATATACACATTTTGCCACAGCTTTCTTTTTCTGAGGTGTTTTGATCTTCCCTGCTGCCATATTAGCTTTCTATTGCTAGGGCTATTTTTTGTTTCTTTATTCAATTTTTTAAAGTCAAGTTCTGCTCATGGGGCACAGAGTACACAGTCCCAAGCTTCTTGTGGTAAGGGTCAGGGGTCTGATCACTGTCTTTCTACATTGGGGCCTCAGGTGCTAGCAATTTGCTCCCCCGCACTGAGGTAGGCCAACCCAGGTTCACCTGTGGAGCTGGTATTCTGAGACTCACAATATTCCTTCTGGGAGCCCTCACTGCTGACTGGGAGCCCTCACTGCTGACTTGATGATCCAAGACCCAGGGGCCTTGATTACTAATCTGCACTAAGGCTAAGAGTCTCATGCTCCCTTCCCCTAACCTGGCCTGTGTTGAGTTGTGTTCCCCTTATATCCAAGTGAGGCAGAACTGTTCTGAAGTCCCTCCAAGATATCTTGAGCTGGGAAATTGTTGCACTCCATCTTTTGTAGGTTTTGTAACTCCAAAATCTTTTTAGAGTCTTCATTTGAAACTGTTTCAAGGGGCGTCTAGGTGCAGTGGATAAGAGCACCGGCCCTGGAGTCAGGAATACCTGAGTTCAAATCCGGCTCAGACACTTAATAATTACCTAGCTGTGTGGCCTTGGGCAAGCCACTTAACCCCATTGCCTTGCAAAAACCTAAAAATAAAAAATAAAAAAAAAACTGTTTCAAGGGGAAATTGGGAAAATCTCATGCAGCTTCCTGGTTCTCTCTGTCATCTTGCAGCCTAATTGGGGAAGACAATATATAAGAGAAAGTTGAAGGTGTAGAGGGTTGGGGAGGGGAGGGGAGTTTGTCAGAGAAATAAAAGACAACAATTTATAAATAAAAAATAATGAAAACAATTTTTCGTTGTTGGATTTCAGTCTTGATGTCTGACTGGAAAGATCTTATTTTATTTTTGAAACTTTTAAAATTTTAAACTTAAATGGTTGGTATGTTCTTGTCCTTCATTATGGAAGAAGACTAAAATGACATCATTATGTTTGAGACAAATTACAGTATGTCTGACTATGACTGATCAGGCCAATATGAACTCGTAATGCTCTGCCACAGGTTGGTCACAAATAGTCCACGTGAACACCTGGAGTGGTGTTACCACTTACAGATGTCACCTTTCCTTTGAGCTGCTTCAATTCTGTCTTCCTCATAGAGGATGATGTTGAAGGCATGCCATGCTAGGCAATTCTGTGCCAAGTTGTCTCATGCTCTACAATCAATTCTAAAGTTTTTCAATGAGGCCTTCAGGGTGTCTTGGTATCACTTCTTCTGACTTCCTTATGAGTTTTCCATAAAATGGGTTTTTGGGGCAAACATGCTGCTGGCATTCTAACAATGTGTCCAACCCATTGTAGTTTCACTGTCTGTAGGAATGCCAGGCAGTTTAACTCGAGAAAAATGTCTGGTATCTTCTCCTGCCAGGTAACCTTCAGAATCTTCCCAAGACAATTTAAATGGAAGTGATTCAGTTTCCTGACATGGTGCTGACAGCCTGTCCAGGTTTCATAGACATACAGCAATGAGGTCAATTCAACAGTTCTGTAGACCTTCAGTTTGGTAGTCAGTCTAATACCTCTTCTCTTCCACACTTTCTTTAGGAGTCTCCCAAATATTGAGCTAAGTCTGACAAGTGTCACCCTCATTGTCAATGTCCTTGGAAAGGACAAACCAAGTTATGTGAACTTGTCTATAGTACTCAAAGCTTCTCCATTTGTTATATTCAATGGATCCCTATATGGATGGGGTGGTCTGGCTGATGATGCACCTATGTTTTCTTGATATTAATTGTAAAGACCAAAAGTAGCACAAGCAGCAGAAGATAGATCTATACTTTGTTGCATCTCATCTTCAGAGGCTACACTGAGGACACAATTATCTGCAAGTAAAAAAGATCATGCAATAACACTCCTTCCTCCACTTTGGTCTTGACTTATAGCTTTTTCAGGTTGAAGAACTTGCCATCAGTGAGGTAGCTGACCCTGAGGCCATGTTCATCATAAGTTTTCCCCCAATAATTCAAGGATGCCTCCATTGCCCATATCTATAAAGGTAAAGGGAAGAGATTGTCCTATGACAATCACAGGGGAATTTCTCTCTTAATCACTGATGATAAGTTCCCTGCCAGAGTCCTTCTCAATTGGCTAATCTGAAAGATGGTCACCTCCATGAGAGCCAGTGTGCCTTCAGAAGGGATAGAGGAATAGGGCAGCTAGGTGGTGCAGTGAATAAAGCACTGGCCCTGGAGTCAGGATTACCAGAGTTCAAATTCAGCCTCAGACACTTAATACTTACCTAGCTGTGTGGCCTTGGGAAAGCCACTTAACCCCATTTGCCTTGCAAAAACAAACAAAAAAAAAAGTATAGAGGAATAGTCAATATAGTGTTTGCTGCCTGAAAACTCCAGGAAAAATGCCAGGAACAGAACAGAGGTCTGTATACAGCATTTGTAGATCTGACCAAGGGGTTTGATGCCATCAATTGTGAGGGTTCATGGAAAATTATGTCACAATTTTGTTGACCGGAAAAGTTCATCAGTATTGTACATCAATTTCATGACCTTATGCTTGCCTGGATTCTGGATAGTGGATCATACTCTTGAGAATTTCCAGTCACCAATGGAGTGGAACAAGGATGTGCCCCTGCTCCCATACTTTTTAGCATGATGTTTTCAGCAATGTTATCAAATGCCTTCACTGAGGAAGAACATTGTCTCAAGATCAACCACTGTATTGATGGCAAATTCTTCAACTAACCTTAAGTACAAAATGATAAAAATAAAAAACACAGCAGAAAATGAGAGGATTCAATCTCAAGCAATAAATTTTGATTTCAAGAAAACCCATATAATAAATATTACACATTGTTTTCAAAACTACCCAGTTTTTCTCTGGTTTCCTGTTAATTTTTTGTTCTCTGCTGTGCATGTTTTACTATTTTTTTTCCCTTCTCTCCACTACTCCACCTATAAAGAAAGGTACAATTAAGTATGGATATATATATACATATATATATATAAACATATATATATATGTAGAGATTAAAATATACACCTATTTATACATATATATCCATATACATATATGCAAAACTGTATTATGCACATGTTGATTTGCCATCTCTTTCTGTAGAGGTAGATAACATTCAAGTTTTTCCATGTTTTTCTAAATCAACCAACTCATCGATGCAATGACATCCTATCTGTGAGCTTATCTATGAAAAGATTTTTCCAGTTTCTTGCATTCTTTCTCTTCTTGACTGCATAGGTTTTATTATTCAATAAAATTCAAAAAATTCAATAAAACTATTATTCAATAAAATTTTAAAAATCATTGAAATTATCCTTTTTTATACTTCAACAATACTCTCTCTTATAATAAAGCTAAGGTCTGATGCTGCTGAAATTTGTTTTCTTTACATCTATTTTCTCTGGTTTCTTTAAAGCTCCTGACCTTTTGTTCTTCTGAATGAACTTTGTTCTTATTTTTCTAACTCAGCAAAAAAAGTTTTTTTTTAGTAATTTAATTGGGATGACATTGAATAGATTAGTTAGTTATTTAAATTATTATTTTAAAAATTATATTAGCTTTACCTACCCATGAACAATAAATATTACTACAATTATTTAGATCTGAGTTTATTTGTATAAAAATTATTTTATGATTATGTTCATATAGTTCCTGTGTCTGTTTTGCCTGGTATACACTCAGGTATTTTATATGGCCTAAAATTATATTGAATAATATTGCTGATCCTTAGTATAGTTTTCCTATTTTCCACTTTTGATTAAATCTATTTTAGTTTTATCAGAGATCATGATTACTATCCCTGCTTTTTTTTTTTTACATACTAAATTCTATTTCTGTCCTTTATTTTATCTTTAGGTATACCTTTCATTTTATAATGTTCCCTTAGAAAAGCAGGTTGTTGAATTCAAATTTTAAAACTGCCACTCATTCCCATTGTATGAGTAAATTTGTCTCATTCACATTCTAAGTGATAATTTGTTGTGTATTTTCCTCTTCTCATTTTTCCTCACTAGCCTTCTCTCCCTATTTACCTTATCCCTCCTTATGCTTCTGCTTTATTTCCACTCATTATCTTGTCCTTCTAGTCTTTAATCTATCCACTCCTCTAAGAATCCCTCCCTTATTCTCTCTTTCTACCCTATCCTTTTGTCCTCCTATTTCTTTCTGAATTTAGAAGATTTTTATACTTTTCTATATATGTTGTTCTTTAATCCATTCCTTATGAGAGTAAGGTTCCAACTGTACCTGCTCTCTGCTCCAATTATTTCTTCTTTATCAATTCTTTCTTTCAGTTTTACTCCTGTTTATCTCTCTCTTTTTTTTATTATTGGATCATAGATTTATTTTTTCCTCATTCCTTTCTTTTTTTATTTTTCCGACTACAATGTAATGGGGGTTTTTAACAATCATTTCCCCCTTCCTTCCTCCCTCCCTAACCTCCCCCCATTTTCTTTTTTTTCCTTTTTTCTTTCTTTATTTTCTTTTATTTTTTATTCTCATTTTGTACAAATATTTTTTTACATTAATAAAATATTCTTGCTTAAGAGTAAATGACTTCTTGAGCAATAAAGTAAATGGGAGAGGAAAAAAATTTAAAAAAAAATAATAGTAATAATTGTAGGTATGGCCAGGTGGTGCAATGGATGAAGCATGGGCCCTGGAGCCACGAGCATCCGAGCCCACATCCAGCCCCATAGACCCAACAATGACTCAGCCATGTGACATGCAAACCACCTGATTCCTACTGCCCTGCAAAAACCAAAAAGAAGAAAAAAAAAGACCCAAAATAAAATAAAAATAGTAATGATAGTAGGGGTGGCTGGGTGGCAGACAGAGCATTGGCCCTTGAGCCAGGAGAACCCGGGTCCAAATCCAGCCTCAGACACCCAAAGATCACCCTGCTATGTGGCCCCAGGCAGGGTGCCTTGCACCCTCCCCCAAATAATAATAAAAAATGTGCTTCAGTCTTTGTTCCAACACCAACAACTCTGTCATGAGTGAATCACATTCTTTATGGTAAGTCCATCGCAAAAGTTACTTCCATATTTTTCCAACATTGTTATTGCTAATCGCAACTCCCTTCTTTCTTATTTCTCCATTACCATGTACTATATTTTCTCTCTCCTTTCACTCTGACTCTGCTGTAAGGTAGCTGAGTGGCGCAGCTGACAGATCCCTGGTCCTGGGGCCAAGAGGCCCTGAGCCCCCATACCACCTCTTAGGCCTAGCATCCACCTGGCCCTATGGTCCTGGACAGGCCTTCCAATCCCAGCCCCTTGCAAGAAGTAAAAAAGAAAATGTGTTATATCTGACCAATCTCTCCCCATGGTCCAACCTCTCCTCCTTTATTCACATCCCACCCCTTCCCCCTGCTTCCCCCTCCTTCTTACTCCATTTCCCTTTTTTTCTATTGACTCCATTTTTACAACATATTTTATCTTCGAATTCAGCTTTCTCCTGTGCTTCAACTATAAAAGCTCCCTCTACCTGCTCTATTAACTGAGAAGGTTCATATGAGTATTATCAGTGCCATTTTTCTATGCAGGAATACATGCAGTTCATCCTCATTAAGTCCCTCATATTTCCCCCCTCTCCTCCAATCTCCATGCTTCACCTGAGTCCTGTATCTGAAGATCAAACCTTCTGTTCAGCTCTGGCCAGTCCAAAAGGAACCTTTGAAATTCCCCTGGTTCATTGAAAGTCCATCTTTTTCTCTGGAAGAGGACATTCAGCCTTGCTGGGTAGTTCATTCTTGGCTGCATTCTAAGCTCTTTTGCCTTCCGGTATTTTATATTCTAAGCCCTACAAGCTTCCAATGTAGTTGCTGCTAAGTCCTGTGTGATCCTGACTACAGCTGCACGATATTTGAACTGTGTCCTTCTAACTGCTTGTAATATTTTCTCTTTGACTTGGGAGTTCTGGAACTTGGCTATAATATTCCTAGGGGTTGGTTTTTTGGAATCTCTTTCTTGGGGGGAATTGGTGGATTCTCTCCATTTCTATTTTGCCCTCTGCTTCTAGAATATCAGGGCAATTTTCCTGTAGTAATTCTTTGAAAATGATGTCAAGGCTCTTTTCCTGATCATGACTTTCAGGTATTCCAATAATTTTTAAATTATCTTTCCTAAGTCTGTTTTCCATAGCAGTTGTTTTTTCAATGAGATATTTCACATTTTCTTCTAAGTTTCTATTTTTTTTGGTTTTGAAGTATTGATTCCTGATTTCTGGTAAATTCATCAATCTCCCTGAATTCTATTCTTTGTCTGAAGGATTTGTTCTCCTCAGAGAGTTTTCTTATCTCTTTTTCCATCTGGCCAATTTTGCTTTTTAAAGCATTCTTCTCCTCAATAACTTTTTAAACTGTTTTATCCATTTGACCTAAGCTGGTTTTTAGCATGCTATTTTCTTCAGCATTTTTTTGGATTTCCTTGACTAAACTGCTGACTTCATTTTCATGTTTTTCCTGCATCTCTCTCATTTCTTTTCCCAGTTTTTCTTCCAACTCCCTCATTTTATTTTCAAAGTCTTTTTTGAGCTCTGTCATAGCCTGAGCCCAATTTGTTTTTCTTGGAGTCTTTAGATGCAGGAGCTTGTGCTTCCTCATCTTCAGACTGAGTATTTTGATCCTTCTTGGGCTCATTTGCAAAATATTTCTCAATGGTGTTCCTCTTTTTTCTCTGCTTGCTCATTTTCCCAGCCTAAGCCTGTTTTGGGGGTGCTTCCTGAGCTTTTGAGACACTCCCACAAGGGTCTCAGTGTGTGAGGCTCTGTCCTCCCTCCTGGTCTGTGAATGACCATAAGCACCCCCCCTCTGCCATGGAGCTGAGATGGGGGGGGGCCCTACTGTTCTATGGGGGGACCTAGACTGTGATCAGGATCTGAATGTGGTCAGAGCCCCAGAGTCCTGTTCCAGAGGCAGAGGACAGAGCTCTGCAGTCTCTCTTCACTCCCCTCCCTCAGCTCAATGGGCTCATGCCCTGGAGGCTCCTGCTTACCAGCTCCACCTGCTTCTGTTTCCTAGATCTGGGCTGCCTAAAGAACATGCTGCTTGCTGTGTGCCCTGAGGGCTGGGCTCCACGTGCTCGCTCTGGCAGAGTTCCCCTGCTGTTCCCCCACTTTGTGCCTGGTGCTCCCCCGGGGTATAGCTCAGGAGACTCCCCCGCTGCTGTGAGAGGTGGCTCCCAGCGCCCTGGGGCTGCCTCCAGGAGGCTGAAGTTCTTTTGGTCGGGCAGGCCGCCCCTTGACCCCGGGGAGCTGAGCCTTTCTGCTCTTTTCCAGGTTACCTTGAGTAGGACAACTGCCTCTCTGGGTCCCTTTGTGGGTTCTGTCTCTCAAAAGTTTACTTAGAGTCCTTAGTTTAGAAGTTTTATCAGAGAGCACCTAAGAAGCAATTCTTTCTTGTTGCCATTTTGGCTCCGCCCCCTGTTTATCTCTATGCAGTTTTATGCTTTTTAGAAATCATCTTATCATGCACAGTTCATCCCAAGCCTTTCTTTCAAACTACCCAAATAATGATGACAGTCATGAGTACTGATAACATTTTCATACATAAGTGAATAATATGACCTTTTTGAGTTTTTTTATACTTGGTCTTTACTGTTTACCTTATATTTCTCTATCAAGTTCTTCTGTTTTTATCAAAAATACTTGAAGTTCATCTTTTTTTATTCAGGAATATACTTTTGCTGTGTAATTTATCCTTAGTCTAACCCCAGCTTTTTTGATCTACAAAATATAGAATTGTAGGACCTAACTAATATGTCTTACATATACATAATTCTTTTTTGGGGGGGGTCTAGGTTTTCAAGGCAATAGGGTTAAGTACCTCGCCCAATTATTAAGTGTCTGAGGTCAAATTTGAACTCAGGTCTTCCTGACTTCAGGATGCACCACCTAGCTGCCCCCCAGTTGTATTAAGAGAACAACTGCTTAGGGGCAGCTAGATGGCACAGTAATAGAGCACTGGCCTTGGAGTCAGGAGTACCTGAGTTCAAATCCAGCCTCAGACACTTAATAATTACCTAGCCGTGTGGCCTTGGGCAAGCCACTTACTGTTGCCTTGCAAAAACTAAAACAAAAAAGAGAGAGAGAGAGAGAGACAGAACAACTGCTTAACATTGACTTTTATTTCTTCTTTTCTCTATGAGGCAATATTTTGTCTTTTTTTTGTGTGCAAGAAATTCGGAATGCCAAAAGTTTTTCTGACCTACTCTGCCTTCTCCCTAGAATCCTCTCCTCTTTATAATCCTTTATACTCTTGTATTAACAGTGATAAGATAGTTCCAATATTTCTCCCATTTGCTTACAAATATTTCTTCAATCACCTTAGATATGGATTCCTATTCAGAGGAAGAGAATAGAGTTAAAAAAGTCACTTCAAGAAACTATGATAGTAGTTGTAGATTCTTCCTTCATTGATTCCTTTGACTTGGATGGTCATTGTCAGTTCCCCATGGCTAACCGAACATCTCTGAGTTCATCTAGGTTTATCCTTAGAAAAAGACATATAGTCTGAAATCTATCATATTTGAAACTTGCTCAACTTGATAGTATTTGTTTTGAGAACTTGTATTCCCTTTAGACCTTCAAGAACCCAAACCATGCTGAAATATTGTGGTCCCTCTCCTAGTAGAGAGGGACCACAACCACATTTCATTTAATCATCAAATCTCTGAAAATATCTAGCAGTGGTAGGCTGGCTAGAGGTAAGCACTTAAATATTTGCCGATAATAGAGAAATTATTACTAGGCATATTGATTTGCTCCAGAGAAATACTTCAAGATTTTACATACATAGAGCCACACAACTTCTTAATATGGCTAGAATCTTGTAAGCCTTTAATCTGTTACTTTCCAAAGATTAAACAGTTAGTTGCAATGTAGAATAGATTAAGTTAAGAATATGTACCAAGGGGTGGGTAGGTGGCACAGTGGATAGAGCACTGGCCCTGGAGTCAGGAATACCTGAGTTCAAATCCAGCCTCAGACACTTAGCTGTGTGGCCTTGGGCAACCTCTTTAACCCCATTGCCTTGCAAAAAAAAAACCCCTAAAAAAAATATACAAATTATAAAAAAAAAAAAAAATACGTACCAAGATTTAGTCCAAAAAATTCTGTAGAGATAGTTTAGGCTGGTAGCTGTACAGGAGACATATTTAGGGGAGGATATCTGAGCAGGTACTGAATGCAGCCTGAAATTACTGCAATTCTATCCTAAATGTCTAACAACTATGCTATGATGTAAAGAGGAGGGAGGCAACATTAATAAGCATAGGAGAGAGGGAAAAATTGACAAAGATGGCATTTCAATTGGACCTTAAATAATACATGGGATTTCATCAACAAGAGTGGGACAAAGGTAGAAAGTGCAGTAAGAATAAAGCAAAAACAGACAGAATTTTCTGAAATCATCTTTTTTGTTGTTTCTTATGACACAAGAACCTTCCATTACATTCATTTTGCACAATTTATCCATTCCTCAATTGCTGAAGAGGCAATCTAAGATACTCCTTTTTATTCTATTTTTTTTATTTCTTCCCTCCTGCAGGATCAATAATTTTGTAGCTTATAGCTATTCTTTCCTCTTGTATTTTCTGCTTCATCCTGCCCTTTCCCACTTCTTCCTAAGTTTAGTTATATATTATTACATCAAATTTGTATGTGCATACGCATTCAATGTAGGCCAGTTATGAGAAATAGCAAGTTTTACCTTCTTCCTCCTTTCTAAACTTCCTGCTTTTGTGAGAGTTATGCTCATTTTGAATTTCTTCACCATCCTCATCCCCAAATTACTCCTTCAGCTTTCTTGTCTATGTTGTCTTCTCCCTTTAGATTATCAGTTCCTTGAGGGTAAGAACTATCTTTTCTCATGTCTAGATCCCCAGGATTTGGCCAATGCCCATCAGAATAGAGATGAGGTTTATTGACTATTGATCATTGACTGTACCTATCATCTAACTTCCTGACTTTTCCAAGGATTTTAGAATGAAGTTTAGAGCCATATTATTTCTTAATATAGTTAATCTTACTAGAACAGAAATTTTCAATGTTTCTACAGAGCATATGCTAAGTTTTGCGGTGTATATAATTTTGGGTTCATTGGTTGTGTTAAATTCATGTTCCAATTAGTTCCTGTTCATCTCTTATTTTTCACTAAAATGTCTTGAGATGGGGCAGCTAAGTGGCACAGTGGATAGAGCACCAGCCCTGGAGTCAGAAGGATCTGAGTTCAAATATGACCACAGACACTTAATAATTACCTAGCTGTGTAATTTAACCCCACTGCTTTGCAAAAACCAAAAAGAAAAAGAAAAGAAAAGAAAAAGAAACCAAGAAAACAAGTCAGTAATTCTGGACCAAATGAACTTAAAGTTTATGATGGAATGAGATAGCTCACTAGTGACTTTTAAATCTTACTACTTGAATAGCAAAACAAATGAGTCATATCAAAACCTGCCTAAAAAAATCATAGGATTAGGCTCTAATCTCTAGAAAACTTATGGTCACAGAGATTATAAAATTGAAAGAAGAGAAATCTTCATGTTTCCAGTTTTAGGAATGTTCTTTGGTGAAAGCAAAGAAAAAGTAATTGTATCCTGTATGGTGACAAGGACACAAAAAACCAATTTGGAAGTTTATAAAGTACAAACCTAAAATTTTATTTGGAAGCAAAAATTTGAATAGATGGCAAAAGATAGTACTAGACAAAACTCAAAGTTTATGTATGATAAAATAGTTTTTATTTCAAAGTATGTTTATAACACAGAAAACAAATATTAAAATTCAAGTCAATTTTTTCCTTAGACATTTCAATGAACACAAAGCTTGATTACAAAAAAAGACTATTATCAACCTAACTTCTCAATTATGTCCTTAAATTGCCTCATGAAGGATATAATGGAGATTTTATACCCTTTGGACACACATATAGAATATATCTTTTCTGCTGCAGATTGGTCATCACTTCATTTTAAAAGTAGTCTAATAAATTTTATGTATAGGAGACATCTGACAACAGAGCAACATATTACTATGTGTATTATGAAAAAATTGCTTGAGCGAACATTCTTTTAAATGCCTACTATGTGCCAGGCATCATACAATTTTTTTTAAGATTAGATTTTCCAGTTTACTTGTAGGGACATACTTTTTGCTTGGTGTAATCACAGTAATATTAAAAAAATTCTAGTCAGTGCTTAAAGTCTTATGTACAAATTGGGGGGGAGGGGATTTCAAGAGATTTTTATTTAGAATACTCAAAAAAAGCCTCTGCAAGTAATGAAAATTGCCTGTCAGCAGTGATAATGGAATATTTTCTCTCACCTTTAAGGTTCAGACATCTAGCACTTAAGACAAATATTTCCTCATGGCAGAAGAGGAAAAGAACACAAGGACTTGGAATCATAAGACTTTGTTATTCTGAGCCTCAGCTTCCTCATCTTGAAAATGGGGATACTAATGTTATCTATCTCACATAACTGTGGTGAAAATGCTTTAGAATAAATTCCCTACAGAAATGAGAACTGTTATTACTACTGCTTATGTTGTATACCACATGGGCTGCGATCAGGAAGCATTTTATATGCTGTAAAGCACTATTTATGTGAGCTATAATTAAAAATAACAGCTTTCTTGGTTAATTTGAATGTTTCTATCTTTAAGTTTTATTTTAGAAATTCTGTTCCTTTCCTCCCCAAGCAATTTGATATAGTTTATTCATGCACAATTATGCAAAACATTTTCATATTAGACATGTTGCCGAAGAAAATACAATATTAAAAAAAAGTTTTAAATGTATGCTTCTATGTAGAGCCAGACTCCATCAGTTCTTTCACTGGAGGTGGACAGCATTTTTCATCATATGTCTTTTGGAATTGTTTTGGATTATTGTATTGCTGAAAATGGATAATTTGTTCACAGTTGATCATCTTATAATATTGCTGTTACTGTGTACAATGTTGTTCTGGTTCTGCTCACTTCACTTTGCATCAGTTCATGTAAGTCTTTCTGGGTTTTTCTGAAAGCTTCCTGCTCATCATTTCTTATAGCATAATAGTGTTCCATCACTATCATATGCCACAACTTGGTCAATCATTCCCGAATTAATATGCATCCCTTTAATTTTCAATTCTTTGCCACCTCAAAAAGAGATGCTATAAATTGAATGCTTTCATCTTAAGATGAATCTTAATACATAAATATGCTTTATTCTACCCATTAAAAATTTGAGACAAATAGAAGAAAAATCTTTTCCTAACTAGAGGATACCTCTCTAAATGCTTTCAAAATTGCATTTGACCTCTCTTTCTGAACAAAGTTAAGTCTTTAAAAGTATATTCCTTCAGTTTTGTTAATACTGGGAAAATTTTTTAAATGTGCAAAGTCTAACTGCTTTTCAAGCAAATGAAGAACAAAAATATGGCACTATTTCAAAAAAAGATGCCAATAAAATTGCAGTGGCACAAAGATTCAAGCCAATCTCCAATGTTGCAAATTAGTTACAATACCATATAATAATTTTTTTTGATATACAAGAAGCTTATAGTATTAAGAACAGGGATAAAACAATGCTTAATATTGATGGCTATGCTAATTATTTATATATGCATATAATAATCATATAATCTCCCATTCAGAACTACCTATTACTGACTGAATTTAAGCAAAGATTTTATTTAATATATATATATGTATATTTTTTTTTTAGATTTTTCAAGGCAATGGGGTTAAGTGGCTTGCCCAAGGCCACATGGCTAGGCAATTATTAAGTGTCTGAGGTCGGATTTGAACCCAGGTACTCCTGACTCCAAGGCCGGTGCTCTATTCACTGCGCCATCTAGCCGCCCCTTATTTAATATTTTTAATTAAATTTCTGTACAACAAAATTAAACCCTAATCATTGTAAGCAAAAATATTTACACAAATGTACATCCTCGAATTCTGAAGACAGCAAAGATAGATGAGAATGTTTTATTCTTCATCTGAACATTCATCATCTTCTGTAGGACCAAGTTGCAAAGAACAAGATCTGTGGGGAGACACAAAGAATTTCAAAAGTTACTCAAGCACCAGATACTTATAAAGAAGAACTGTAGGGGAAGTTATATGGTGCAGTGGATAGAGCACCGGCCCTGGAGTCTGGAGAACCCGAGTTCAAATCCAGTCTCAAACACTTAATGAGTACCTAGCTGTGGGACCTTGGGCAAATCATTAACCCTACTGGCTTGCAAAAAAAAAAAAAAAGAACTGTAATGCTAACCAAATAAAGGAAATAGATACAGCAATGTTGGGTTTCAGTGGCAATACAGAAATGAATAATAAATACTGCATCATCACATGCAGCATACAAAAACTACAGGTGGCTAAATACCTACGAAAATGTCAGTTTTAATTTTTCTTTCTATGATTCAGTGAGATCTATATTTCCTCTTCAATAGATAATATAATTCATTTTCCTTCTCTCAAGATGGCGGACAACCCCCCCCCCAAGCCTCCAAAGGAAAAGAAGGTCAGAAAGGAACAAAAGGAAAGGAAGGCTAAAAAGGAAGATGGGTCTGAAAAGGTGGTGAAAAAACCTCGAAAGCATTGCAGTCAAAACCCAGTCTTGGCTCGAGGGATCGGCAGATACTCCAGGTCTGCAATGTATTCCCACAGAGCCATGTACAAGTGGAAATATGCTGCACCAAAAACCTGGATTGAAAGGAAAAAGAAAGACAGGGTGCTTGCTACTATCTCAAAGCCAGTTGGTGGTGATAAAAATGGAGGAAACCGAGTGGTAAAGATTCGCAAAATGCCCAGGTATTACCCTACTGAAGATGTGCCCAGAAAACTCCTAAGTCATGGCAAAAAATCCTTCAGCCAGCATGTGAGGAAACTTCGCTCTAGCATTATCCCAGGCACAGTTCTGATCATGCTCACTGGCCACCACAGGGGCAAGCGCGTGGTTTTCCTGAAGCAGCTGGCTAGTGGTTTGCTACTGGTGACTGGACCTCTGACCATCAATCGGGTTCCTCTACGAAGGACCCATCAGAAATTTGTCATTGCCACCTCTACTAAGGTTAACCTTTCTGGTGTAAAAATTCCAAATCATCTTACTGATGCTTACTTTAAGAAGAAGAGGCTCCGTAAACCCAGACACCAAGGAGAGATTTTTGACACAGAGAAAGAGAAATATGAGATTACAGAGCAGCGCAAGGCTGATCAGAAAGCAGTGGACTCTCAGCTCCTGCCCAAAATCAAGAAAATTCCTCAGCTCCGTGGTTACCTGCGTTCTGTATTCTCTCTCTCTCCAATGGAGTTTATCCTCACAAACTGGTGTTCTAAATGCCTTGCAGAGAACTCTTATCAAAATATTTGGAATAGCGAAAAAAAAATAATTCATTTTCATCTATATTCTTACTGAACATGTAGCCAAGCATATTGGCACATGAATGATGTGTATCTTTCTACTCCAGTAAGTTATTGTCTATCTATTTTGTGTTAGACAACAAAAATAATCCAGTTTCATAGGGCAAAGCAACGAAATTGATGATATGGCTTGGATGGTTTCTGGAAACTCTTTATCAGACTTCACAGAAATCAACTTCATGTTCACCCTATAATTTTTTCCAAAGAAAAGAAGTTATAAAACTTAATATCCTGGGGATGGGGATTGTTACACTGATTTTCATCCAGACAAATTATTTCTTTAGGAGCACATGCAATTGTAAAGCCATGTTCAAAGCTCTCCTGAGAGTTCTTTAGACTTTATTCAGTTGATAAACAGTTTGGAAGGAATAAAAAACTGGGTGAAAGGTTTAAGATACCTGAATTCTTATTGGAAGAGAGGATTGTGAGACAATGAAATGAGGATGAGGGTTGGCTAAAAGGAATTGGGGAGACATTCAGGAGACACTGAGGAAAGAAAGAAAAAGGGGGTTGTTTTGTGACATTCTTTAAATTGGGTGTTCTTGGAAGGTGGAGTAATCTTGTGACTTCTCCAAACTCAGATGACTTATAAGCAGCTGAAACTTAAGTTTCACTAAGTTATGGTTAAAAAACAAAATGGAGTGAGTCACATATATTATTTTTAATATTACAGGGGATCCATGTAGGGAGTTGATCCTGAAGGTTGAGCCAGCTTCTATAAATACAACTAACAAGATTTTTAATATGTGTATCAGTGGTCTCTTTCCGGGGCATGGAAAGTCTGTAAAACATATCAGCTTTATAATAATCAAGAATATTGTCTTTTAAGATACATATATCTCTGTAATAGGATGGAAGTCACAAATAATAAGAGGAGTTAGACTTTAGAAGATAAAAAAACCTGATGACTTTTTGGGCTAGTCCTATGAGAAGTAGGAACAAAGGTTGACTAGAGTGTCTTATTCAGTCCAATAAATGAGATTTGTAAGACAATAAAGGAAAACAAGATCAATAAGATGACAAATAAGCAGTTTGAGCTTAAGGTCAATCTATTAGGTTACAATTTATCTTTATCCTTTACCTTTTCTAGGCACTGTGAGACCACAAAAGCTTATTTTAGCAAATAACTACTCAAGATATGCCATTACTTCTCTAAATCATAAGGCTCCCCCCCCCATTCCTATGTAGATATAGGTAAGATCATAAATGAGCAAGGGGCATATGTACAAGCATCATTTTCTTGTCCAAATCTTTTATTCTGAATGGAGCATTTATTCAAAAAATGGTTACAGTTTCATGAAAGATATGGTATTTTAAAATTAGTTTTTCATGAGTTATCTAAATTTAAGCTAGCAGATAAATCTGGGAAGACTTTTATGAGCTGATACTGAGTCAATTAAGCAGAAGAGAATAATGTAAACAGAAAATAACTATGGAAGATATAAAAATTTAAATCAATGCAATGAACCACAACAATTTCAAAATACCAATGATGAATGTTATTCATTTACCTCTTGACAGAGAAGTGATAATCTTTTTTTTTTAGGTTTTTGCAAGGCAAATGGGGTTAAGTGGCTTGCCCAAGGCCACACAGCTTGGTAATTATTATTTAGTATCTGAGGCTAGATTTGAACCCAGGCTCCTGACTTCAAGGCTGGTGCTCTATCCACTGCGCCACCTAGCCGCCCTGAGAAGTGATAATCTTAAGATGCTGAATGAAACATTAATTTTTGGAAATGACCAATGTGGAGATTAGTTTTGGTTGATCTGATACAAAGATTTTAGACTTCTTTCAATTTTGGCTGAAAGGAGTTGGAAGTAGAAAAAGAGTTACCAAAATGTTTAAAAAGTAAGAAAAAGGGTCCGTGAAGCATTTTTTAAAAAAAAATGCATAAAAGAGAACAGGTCAGAAGAAAACATGTAAGTGGGACAATCTTGAAAATAACATGTCAAATTTGTTGTATATTTTAAGAGAAAAGCAAATTTTTCCTAATTCAGATTTGCAGTTTCACACAAATTTTCTTTTCTGCTCTTTGTCTATACTTTGTTAATGAAATGCTCATCTTTTTTCATGTTAAGTTCAGAACAACAAAAAAAATCAAATCAAAAATCTCTTTCAAAGTGGCTTAAAAAGTAGGAAGTAGGGGCAGCTAGGTGGTGCAGTGAATAGAGCACCAGCTCTGGAATCAGGAGTACCTGAATTCAAATCTGACCTCAGACACTTAATAATTACCTAGTTGTGTGGCCTTGGGCAAGCCACTTAACCCCATTAGCCTTGCAAAAACTACCAAAAAAAAAAAGTAGGAAGTAGAAGCCAAGTAAGATGGACCAGTAAAGGTAGGGACTACTCCTCTGAGCTCTCCCCAAGCCCTTCCTTAAATAATGACTCTACCCAGAAAAAGACAGAGTAAAACAATTTTCCAGCCCAAGGCAACTTAGAAGATCAATAAGAAAGGTCTGTGGCAGCAGGAGAGAGGAGCACAGACCAGCAGAGCCAAGCCAGCACAGCCCTGGCCCCACCCAGCAAATCAGAAGCAGGTCTTGGGAGCCACTAATCTGCAGAGGCTGCAGCTGATTCTGAAGCTCTCAGTCCACAGATGGGACCCAAAAGAGATTACAGGGCCTCCGCTAGTACTGAGCAGGATTCTGTAACTTTGCCCATACTCATATTTGGGTTACAGGCCTGAGTCACAGTTCTAGGGACAGGAGCCAGTGCTTGCTGCTCCAGGGAAGCAGGGAGCCTCCTTCCAGTTCAAGAGCAGAAAAGAGTATTTGTGGTCATACAGCTCAGGAGAGTAGTAAACACTTCTCCTTACATCATACCATCCTAGAAGAACTGAATACTTTCAGACCCCTAGAAGTACTGCTACACAAAACCCCAGAAGCTGGGACAGTGCACTCTCCATCCTCAAAGGAGAGCCCTACTTTAACTAAGAGTTAAAATTAAATCAAAGGCTGAGAAAATGAGCAAACAAACCAAAAAACCCAAACACTGACCATAGAAAGTTACTATGGTGAGAAGAAGATCAAAAATCAAATTTAGAAGATAACAAAGTCAAAGTTCCTAAATCCAAAGCCTTCAAGAAAAATAGGAAGTGGTCTCAGGCTATGGAAGAGTTCAAAAAGGATTTTGAAGAATCAAGTAAGAGAGGTAGTGGAAAGAGGAAGAGAGAAAAGAGAGTAATACAAGAAAAATCATGAAAAATGAGTCAGCAACACATACAATTACAAAAAACAAATACAAAAAAGAAGACTAAGCAAAAAAAAAAATTAAGCCAAATGGTAAAGAGGTACAAAAAAACCAATGAGGAGAAGAATGCTTTAAAAAGCAGAACTGAGCAAATGGAAGAGGAGATACAAAAGCTCTCTGAAGAAAATAATTCCTAAAAAATAAAAATTGATTAAATGGAAGCTAATGATTTCTTGAGAAATCAAGAAACAATAAAACAAAGCCAAAAAACTGAAAAAAAAAATAGATAGTGATGTAAAAAATTTCATTGGAAAAACAACTGGCCTGGAAAATAGATCCAGAAGACATAATTTAAAAATTATTGGACTACCTAAAATCTATGATCAATAAAAGAACTAGGCATCATCTTTCAAGAAATTATCAAAGAAAATTGTTCTGATATTCTAGAACCAGGGTTAAAGCAAAAATTGAAAGAATCTACCAATCACCTGAAAGAGATCCAAAAATGAAAACTCTCAGGAATATTATAGCCAGATCCCAAAACTCCCAGATCAAGGTGAAAATAGTGCAAGCAGTCAGAAAGAAACAATTCAAGTATTGTGGAGTCACAGTCAGGAAAACAAAAGATTTAGCAGCTTCCACTTAAAGGATTGTAGGGTTTGGAATGATATTCTAGAAGGCAAAAGGTCTTGAACTGCAATCAAGAATCAACTACCCAGTTTACTGAGCATATTCTTTCAGAGGAAAAGATGAATGAAATAGGGGACTTTTAAACTTTCCCGATGAAAAGACCAGAGCTAAACAGAAAATTTGACTTTGAAATAGCAGACTCATGTGAAGTATAAAAATATGAACAGGTAAGGGAAATCATAAAGGACTTTATGATGTTGAACTGTTTATATTCCTACGAGAGAAGATGATACTGCTAAGTTATATGAACTTTCTCATTTTCAGGACAGTTAGAAGGAACATATAGGCAGAGGGCCTAAGTATAAGTTGAATGTGAATGGGTGATATAATATAATATAAAATAAAATAAAATTAAGGGGTAAGAGAGGAATGTATTAGAAGAAAGGGAAAGGAGGAGCTAGAATGGGGTAAATTATCTCACATAAAAAGAGGCAAGAAAAAGCTTTTACAGTAGAGTAGAAGAAGAAGGGGAGATGAGTGAGTGAGTGAATCTTACTTTCATCAGAATTGACTCAAAGAGGATGTAACACACACATACACACTTAGTTAAGTATAAAAATCTATCTTGGGGACAACTAGGTGGTACAGTGATGGTGCAGTGGGTAGAGCACCAACCCTGGAGTCAGGAGGACCTGAGTACAAATCTGACCTCTGACAGTTAATAATTACCTAGCTCTGTGACCTTGGGCAAGTCACTTAACCCCACTGCCTTGCTAAATCAAAACAAACAAAAAAAAAGAAATCTACCTTAACCTATAGGAAAGTAGGAGGATAAGGAGTTCAGAGAAAGGGGAAGTATGATAGAAGGGAGGGAATATTGGGGTGAAAGGAGAGAGAAAATATAATAATTAGGGGCAGGAGGAATAGGAAGGAGAGAAATACATTTAGGAATTATAACTGCAAATAAAATTTTTGAAGCAAGTTTCTATGATAAAAGCCTCTATTTGAAGAATAAGTCATTTATAAAAAATAAATTTGGAGTCATTCCCCAATTAATAAATGTTTTTAGATAAGATTATCAATACTATTTATAGCTATATTTTAAAAATGTCTTAAATCACTATAGATTGGAGAAATGAAAAATAAAACAATTCTGAGATACTATTTTATACCTATTAGTCTGGCTAATAGGACAGAAAAGAAAAATGAGAAATGTTGGAGGGGATGTATGGAAAATAAGATTTTCATACACTGTTGGTGGAGTTATGAATTTACCCAACCATTTTGTAGAGCAATTTGCTAAAGAACTATAAAACTCTGCATATCCTTTGACCTAGCAATGCCACTACTAGGTCTGTATTACAAAAAAGATGCAAAACAAAAAGGAAAAGGACCTATATGTACAAGGATATTTATAGCAGTTGTTTTCTGGTGGTAAGAAATTCAAAATTGAGAGGGTGCCCATCATTTGGGGAATGACTGAACAAAGAGTGATATTTGATTATATGTTATTATTATTATTATATTATATGTTATATATTATATATTATATATTGATTCTGCTATAAGAAATGATGAGCAGAATGCTCTCAGAAAAACCTGGAGAAACTCACATGGATAGATGTACTATGTATAAAGTAACAGCACAATCACCTGTGAATGATTTAGCTTTTCTCAGCAATACAGAGACCCAAGAAAACTCGAAAGGACTTATGATGAAGAATGCTATCCATCCCCAGAGAACTAATTGCTAGTGTCTGAATACAGATTGAAGCATACTTTTTTTTTACTTTTTCTTGTGGGGGGAGGGGGGATCATCCAGGTTTTCTTTTATAACATGAGTATTATAAAAATGTTTTACATGACCACATATCCACCACCTATATCAAATTGCTTGCTTTCTCAATGGGGTGGGAGGTGGGGGGGGAGTAGGAAAAAAAGAGAATTTAGAACTCAAAGTTTTAAAAATGCATGTTAAAAATAGGTTTTTACATGTAATGGGACAAATAAAATACTAAAAAAAAAGTAGGAAGGAAAAACTAAAGATTAAAGGAAGAAATTCACATAGACAGAGACTTATAGAATCACAGTAGGAAACCTATAGAATCTGTTTCAATAGATAAGAATTCTGGGTCTGGAATCAGGAAGTCTTATCTTCCTGAATTCAAATCTGACTTCAGTCACTTATTATCTAGTTGCTTCAGTTCCTCCATCACTAAAATGAGCCAGAGAAGGAAATGGCAAACCACTTCAGGATCTTTGCCAAGAAAACCCCAAAAGGAGCTCACGAAGAGTTAGATATGACTGAAAAAGGACTGAATAACAATAATTTGGATCAGCAAGGTGGTGCAATGTATTGACTAACAGGCCTGAAATCAAGAAGACTCATCTTCCTGAGTTCAAATCTGGCTTTACTAGTATGTGACCTAGACCAAAACACTTACCCGTTTGCCTTATTTTCCTCATTTACAAAATGAGCTGGAGAAGGAAATGGCACCCACTCCAGTATCTTTGTCAAGAACACCCCATATGGGATCATGATGAGTCAAACATGACCAAAAAAGGATTTAACAAAAATTTTCCTTAAAAGACAAAAATTTCGGGAAAATGCTAAGTCAACAAATCACATTGTAATATTATATTTTGAGATATTTCTAATACAATTAAAATTTAAATTATAGAACTAGTTCATTTAAATGATAGAAAATAATTTGGATCATATAATTTATTTCATTGGCTTTAATGTAAACTTTAAAAATGCTTAAAATGTTGGTTATCTACCCACCAAATTAAAACTTACATTCTTTGAGATTTTCCTAGACCACTACTTCCTGCTTTTATTTCATCAGGAATTTGATTCTCTTTTTCTGAGGATTTAGATGACATCCCAAAGAACTCTCCAATTCCTTTTTGCCATGTGGGTGTTGGCCGTACACATACTGGGTTTCCACCTGCATATTTACTTTCAACTGGAAAAGGAAGTGATACATTAGATTTATGAATATCACCTTTATATCAACATGCCCTTAATTTCTTACTTACCTAAAACATCCCAAAGTACTTTCAGTAACATCTAGCTTTCAAGGTCAGTGGGAAATAATACCAATCCCAATTTAAAATGGCCTGGAATAAATGACATATATATATGCATACTTGATGAGAAAAAAAAAAAAAAGTAAATTTCCGCAAAATTATACAGTTAGGCAGCAAAGGGTGGTGGTAGAAGAAATACTGGTTTTGGAGTGAAGAGAGACTTGAAATAGAGTAACAAATTGAACTAGATCTCTTATGAGGTCCCTTCCAGTTTTTTCAAAGTATTTAGCTTTTACCTACTCTTAGAAAACAAATGTAATTTGTGATGAGAAAGTAAAAATGGTGATAATAAAAGGAAGTAATGAGGTTAAGCAGCCTTTAAGGAAATTAATTTTCTTAAATAAAGTAAATAGGAAGAAAGTTAATTCTAATTGAAGCTCAGCCACAGACTAGCTGTATGATTTTTAAGTCTATAAGCTTTAGGCTTCTTACTTGTAAAATAAGATCCTCTAATCCCTTCCAACTCCAAAATTCTATCTTTTTATTTACTAACCTAAATTTGGGACACTGATTTCCGTGATTCTGCAAATCACAGAAATTGCCATTGTTCAAAAAAAGAATGTTTCCATTATGTTCCCTTGCACCTATGTAATGGTATATGCTAGCCCAAGTTATTTGGATATGTAGCAACATATAATTAGAGAGTAGCTAGGTGAATAGAAGACTGGCCCTGGAGTCAGGAGGACCTGAGTTCAAATTGGACCACAGACTCTTAATAATTACCTAGCTGTGTGACCTTGGGCAAGTCACTTAACCAACTGCCTTGCAAAAAAATAAAAAAAAACCCATATAGTCAGAAACAAGCAGTTATTTTATTAGTTTAAGATTTTTTTGGGGGGGGGGGGTGGGGCATTGGGGTTAAATGACTTGCCCAAATTCATACAGCTAATGAGTCTCTAGTGTCTGAGGCTGAATTTAAACTTGGCTTCACCGGACACCAGGTGTATGTTCTATTCACTGTCCATCAGGAATGCCTCCACATTCAAAGTTTCAACCATTTTGATCTTTTAGAAGTTACTTGGGGGGCAGGTAGGTGGCACAATGGATAGATCACTGGCCCTGGAGTCAGGAGGGCCTGAGTGGCCTTGGGCAAATCACTTAGCCCCATTACCTAGCCAAAAAGAAAAAAAAGAAATTACTTGGTACAGAAGAAATCAGGACCTGGAGTCAGAGAAACTAATTCAAATCCTATCTGTTGTTATTATTCACCTAACCATGGTCAACTCATTTTAATTTCCAAGGCTTCAGTATCATCAGTGAAAAAAAGGCTGGATTTAGATGACGGATGTTTCAAGTCAATTATCCTCTGTTCCTAAGGAACCCTGAGGTCTCTCCATTTGTCCTTTTAATGAACCCTTTAGAATTCTGGCCTTCTCATACCTGAAGCTGAATTTTCATTTATATGTTTGTTGTCTCTTCAAACTATATCCTGAGCTCTTTGAGATTAAGGACAGTCTAACTATATTTATACTATTTGTATCACCAATGTTTATACAATGGTTGTCACATATTACTTGTTTTAAACTGTTTTTTCATTCATTCATTCTTCCTTTCACTTAAGAATCATTTCCAAAGATACAGTCTGTAATTGCTCTTGGGTCAGTTTATCCTTTCCCTTCCAGGGAGGGCCCTCAATTGTTTTACTTTTTGCCTTCTGAATCAAACCTTGAAATACTCTATTCCCCCTGTACAACTTCTAGCTGAAGAGAGCCAAGACCCAGATGGCAGAACATTTCCTCTTCTCTTTATGCAGGAGTAAAGAGAAACATGAATGTGTTTTACCTCCCTAGCTCCTGCACTTTAAGGAAACATAAGAAGCCCCAACACTTCTCCAAACATACTTTATAACAAGGAAAAAAGCACAGAAAATCGCCAAAGGACATAAATCTCTCTAAGTGAAAGTTGTCAGCCAGCATTTAAGCTCCTGCTCTTGAGGAGTGTAATAGATTATCATTATTGTTATTATAGATTTTTGCAGGGCAAACGGGGTTAAGCGACTTGTGCAAGGCCACACAGCTAGGTAATTATTAAGTGTCTGAGGCGCGGTTTGAACTCAGGTACTCCTGACTCCAGGGGCCGGTGCTCTATCCACTGCGCCACCTTGCCGCCCCCATTATTATTTCTTAATAATTACCTAGCTGTGTGGCTTTGGCCAAGTGACTTAACCCCATTCCCTTATCAAAAAAAAAAACCTTTTAAAAAAGGGGGGGGAAAAAGGAATAAATATCATACCAAAATTGTAACATTCTCATCCTCGATATTTATTCCTTTTTGGGGTGGCTAAGCAGCAATGAATAGAGCACCCACCCTGGAGTCAGGAGTACCTGAGTTCAAATCCAGCCTCAGACACTCCATAATGACCTAGTTGTGTGGCCTTGGGCAAGCCACTTAACCCCATTGCCTTGAAAAAATTAAATATAATGATAACAATAATGATAATAAGCAGGACAACCTGGAGATGATCTCAGAAGGAAGGCGCTGTAATGAAGGGAACCAGGAAGGGCTTCTTGAAGGAGGAAGGGTTGTAGCTAGGACTTGACCGGAGCTGGAGGAGGAGGAAGGAGCTCATTGCAGGCGGGAGTGCACAGTGCCACATGTTAAAGATATTAATAGGGGTGGCTAGGTGGCGCAGTGGATAAAGCACCGGCCCTGGAGTCAGGAGGACCTGGGTTCAAGTCCGGCCTCAGACACTTAATGATTACCTAGCCGTGTGGCCCTGTTTGCCTTACAAAAACCTAAAAAGGTATTAGTATTAGGGTTTTGCAATGGGCTTTACTCAGATCATCTTATTCAAAGATGGACTGAGTATAAATCTAGTCTCCAACAGTCTCCAGGGCATTAACGTAATTCTAAATGACTAATACTTTTGTGATTATTGAAATGACACAAAAAGGGGAACTGGGCCACCAACCTGTCCTGCCCGTCCCGACCCCCGCGGACTGCCTCCGGGCCCGGTGGGGAAGGCCTTACCTTTCCGGGACGGAGGCGAGGGAGAGGCGTTGGCGAAGCCGGGATTGCCCAGCGCCTTCCGGGGCGCGCGAGCCACCAACACTGCGGGGAGAGAGAGAGAGAGGAGGCCATGAAGGGATGGGCACGGCGGGAGGGCCCGCTCCGCGCGGGGCGCCGCCGGGCTTTTGGCGCGCAGGCCCGCGGCCGGCCCGGCCCGCCTGGATCACCTTTTCGGCAGGAGCCCGGGACGCGGTCGGCCTTCGTCCGCACCATGACCGAAGCGGGCGGGGACGGAGAAACGGCAAGGTCGGGGACACGGCCGCGGCCGAGCTGGGGCGCTCCGGACAAGGGCACGACTGGACGGCTCGACTCCCGCGCGGCCCTCCCCTGTTTAAAGGCGCCGCTGCTCGCGCCCTGGCGGGGCTCCACGCCGCCCACTTTCCCATTGGCCCACTCTCGGGTCTGACGGCCAATCAGCAGCTTCCAGCGAGGTAGGAGCCGGGCCAGGGTGAAGAGTGGCGTTGTCCGTCAACGTACAGAGACCCGCGATTGGGCCTCGCTTCTGGCGGGCGCGGCCTGACATCTTGGGTCCGCTTCCCGCCGGCCCAGCGGGTTATAGCGTGTCTGTGAACATGCCTATGTACATACGCGCATACATGCACACACACACTCATACCACCATAAAAGGACTTGAGCGAAAGGTAGTTCAAAAGCTGAAATATGGATTCATTTAAAATAACACATTAAATAAGTTACAATTAAATTTATTTAAATTCAAGATTTACAAACTACACATATCCAGTTCAGTTGTTTTTAAACAAATATAACTTTTTTTCTTTAAAGTACACACAAGACATTTTTATTTACGCAGTACACAGATTTAGTTTAATCGTCTTTTTGAAAGAAAATTGCTCTAATTTTAAAAACACCCTGAATTGTGTATGACATATTTATTTTGTCCAATTTACAGATTACACACATCCAATTCAATCTAATTGAATTTTCAAAAAAATACTTATTTTTCTAAAATCCCCAAAATGTTTCTTTTTAATTTCTCATGATTGAATCGAGACAAATAGACAAGCAAAAGTTTGAGATTACTTTTACTGAAATTTGACTCTCCACAAATTTGTGGAGCAAAATAGGGGAAAGGAAATAAATGCAGTTGAATGAGTTTAGAGGTGAAAATTATTTTATAGATCATGGTCCTCATTTTAAATGTGAATAAATGGAGGTGGGGGGGGCTTTTTTCAAATTCCCAAGGGTAATAATTTCTAGATTCAGAATTTGAACTGACTTTAACTTCATGGAAATCTCCAGACCTTTGATCCCGCTTCATTAAAATGATTCCTTTTACTTGCTCATTCCATCAGTGCAACAATCGGGAACAATTTTGGGCTGTCTGCAAAGGAGAGTACCATCTGTATCCAGATAAGGAGCTGTGGAGTTTGAACAATGTTGAAGGACTATTCCCTTTAATTTAGAAAAAAAAAAAAACCAGCTCATTGTCTGATCTTGTTACCTCTGAGACTTCTCTTTGAGGATATGATTTCTCCTTCATCACACCCAATTTGGATCAAGGTACAACATGGAAACAAAGTAAAGACTGACAGAGTGCTTTCTGTGGGGGGGAAGGAGGGGGGAGGGAAGCAAGATGGGGGGAAAATGTAAAACTCAAATAATATCTTTAATAAAAATAAATTAAAATTAAAAAAAAGAAAAAATGATTCCTTTTAAGAATCAAAAATTACTTCCTGTTCACCTGTTATCTTCACTTCACCCTTATCCCAAAATCTTGCTCTTTTTGAACACTTTTGCCTCAGGATCCCTTGAGGCAGGGATCCTGTTCCCATTACTTCATCCTTATTGATAATTGCCATTCATCTTTGAATCAATTTTATGGGTTTCTCAGTTTAAATCCTACATGATACCTTACTCTGTGTGAAACTCACTAGGTTATTTTTTTTTTTTTATTTTTTTATAAACTGTTATGTTGAAAGGTTTCAAAGAGGAATGAATTCTCTCTTCCTTTTCTGGAGGACTGGCCTACTTAAATAGCTAATCATAGTTAAGAGGCTAATCTAGGACAAAGGTATATGTGTATTCAGAAGATCTTTAATGGATTGTGCTTCACTTAGTAAGAGTTAGTTTAGGGAAAACAATCAAGACATTAACAATTCTTTGTGATACAAAATTAAGAAGGCTATCCCCGGATCTGAAGGAAATTTACTAACTCCAGAGAGTCTTGGTTTTATATCAAAGAGGTTCTGGCTAAAAACCCTAGAGTTTAAGTTATTTCTTTGTTTCTCCAATTCCAAATCTCTAGTAAATGCATAACTGCAAATTAATAAATTTCATTTCATTATTCATAAATTTCATTTTATTATTCATCATTCATGCCTTCAATCATTCTAACCCCCTGAGGCTTCTTAGTTACCTGAAAATCATACTCATAGAGGGCTTACAAGTGAGTACTAAGTTTGGGGTGATAGTTCTGTTAGGGATGATCCCTGTTATATCTATTCATAAGTCTAACAAATATTAAAAGGCAGGTTTATCTAGGAAGAAATATCCAAAAACCTTTGAAATAAAATCTAGGGGGAGGGGGAGCAAGTGAGGGGAAGACCTAAATGACTACTTTTTTTTTTTTTTTAACAATAACGATGGAAGATATCATGCTTTTGTCTGAAGAAAAATGGGAGAAAAGAGGAAGGGACATAGAAATTCATAACTTAAATGCATTGTGATTGGCAGTCCAGGAATGCTTCTTGAGAAAACTAATAAACTCAATTCCCTTCCAAGTGTTAAAAATGAATGTTAAAAATTGTTTTTACATGTAACTGGGTAAAGAGTGCTAAATTAAAAAAAACTTGTATTATAATAAACTCAGTTCCCTCTGATCAGTGTGTAAAATAGGTTAAGCTATAAGTGAGAGCTTGATTTGAATTACTGGAAAAATTCCAGAATTACTGTTAAAGGCATCATTAGTGAATATATAGGAAAGAAACTTTTTCTATATGGTATCATTAAAAGAACAGATTATACCAGATTTACCTGTTTAACATGGTTACTAGATCAAAAGGATACTGTAAACACGATTTATCTTGATTTTTAGTAAGGAGAGGGTTCCATTTTGAGCCATGATTTACAATCAATAAATGTTTGTTATATTGAATTATAGTGGATTTATATATCCATGGTACCTTTCAGGTAGTGTTTCATATTTTATTAAAATCAGAATGAAACAAGGTCTTAGAATGCATTGAAATCTGGGATAATGAAGGAATAATTTTGGAAGAAAATGCATAAAACTATGCTATCAAAGGAAAATTGTATTTATGTGTGAATGAGCAACTACTTTTAATTATTTGTGAATGTGCCAGATTCTATATCAGACAAAAGACAATGACCATATCTTATTTTATTATCCCTATTCTCTTTAATTCACACACAATTTAGTAGAAACTTAACCAAAGCTTTGTTGTGTATTCTAACCCTTAGGCAAGTCTTCAGATTCTTAAAAGAAAAGTGTTGGACATTCTCTGTGCCTCTGTGAAGTCCCTTCCCCAAGTTAGATCTCCATTCCCTCTTTTGTATACATGGAAGCCTCCTTTGAAAGGGAATCTAAATTAGTTTTTCTTGCATTGAAGACAATTAGTTGAGGTGTGATCTAAATTCTCCAGTAAAGAAAATTAGTTTTAGAGATTTAATCCTATAGTAGAGTCTCCTAGACTCTCGTTTTTTGGACAAAATTAAAAAAATAATTAAAAGAATGGTTTGTCATAGAAATCAGTCAATTAACATTATATAGCATTTTTTAAAAGTTTCACGTATACCCTGTATGTTATGGAACACTATTGTTCTATTAGAAACATGGAGAAATGGGAATTCAGAGAAGCCTGGAAGGATTTGCATGAACTGATATTGAGTGAGATGAGCAGAACCAGAGGAACACTGTACACACAAACTGCAACATGGGGGTGATGATCAACTTTAATTGACTTGCTGGTTTCATCAGTTCAACAATCAGGGACAATTTTAGGGTATCTGAGATGGAGAATACCATCTGTATCCAAAGAAAGAATTGAGGAGTTTAAACAAAGATCAAAGACTATTACCTTTAATTTTTTTTAAAAAGGTATCTTAATGTAGTTTTGCTATCTCTATACTTTATTTTTTTCCCCCTTAAGGATGTGATTTCTCTCTCAACACATTCAATTTTGAACCAAGTATACTGTGGAAACAATATCAGAATGCCTTCTGTGTGGGGGAAGGAGTTGAGACTGGGGGGGATTGTAAAATTCAAAAAAAAAGTTCACATACACTGTATTTGAGCCTCACAATAATCTTTTTTTTATAAAAGATTTTATTTTGAGCTTTACAATTTTTCCCCGATCTTATTTTCCCCAACCCCCACAGAAGGCAAATTGTCAATCTTTACATTGTTTCCATGGTATACATTGATCCAAATTGAACTCACAACAATCTTGATTAGTTGCTACACGTATTCGTCCTTAAAATCTTTAGTTTTCTTAAAATTCAGCTCGAGAGGCAGCTAGGTGGTGCAGTGGATAGAGCACTGGTCCTGGTGACAGGAGGATCTGAGTTCAAATGTGGTCTCAGACACTTAATAATTAACTAGCTGTGTGGCCTTAGGTAAGCTACTCAACCCCATTGCCTTGCAAAACCCCCCCAAAAAAAGTTCCGTTCAAGAGGTACTTTCTACAGGGAGCCTTTCCTAATTTTCCAGCTGTTAAGTGCTTCCCTCCAGACAATTAACTTATATTCAGGAGTGTGCTGGTACCACCAGTTCTACCTGGCTTTGGAGAGCAGTTTATTAAATCTGCAACACGAGCTTCATATCTCATAAATTGACAACTGATACAAATCAGAACTTGATTTACTGTTTTGTTGGATGTCTAGACTTAAGAAGTATTAATAATGAGGATTAAATTTGAAGGTGTTATGTACAATTCAGTTTTAAACATTGCCAGAACAACCTTGTATTACTCTTTTTTTAAGGTTTTATTTATTTTGACTTTTACATTTTTTCCTGTAATCTTACTTCCCTCCTTCTGCCCCCCCCCCCCGCAGAAGACAATTTGCCAGTCTTCACATTGTTTCCATGGTATACATTGAAGCAAATTGAATGTGATGAGAGAGAAATCATATTCTTAAGGATGAAACATAAAGTATAAGAGAGAGCAAGATCAGACAACAAGATATCAGTTTTTTTTTCCTCAATTAAAGGTAATAGTTTTTGGTCTTTGTTCAAACTCCTCAATTCTTTCTCTGCATACAGAGGGTATTCTCCATTGCAGACAGCCCCAAATTGTCCACGGTTGTTGCACTGATGGAATGAGCTAGTCCATCAAGGTTGATCATCACTCCCATGTTGCTGCTAGGGTGTGCAGTGTTTTTCTGGTTCTGCTCATCTCATTCAGCACCAGTTCATGCAAATGCCTCCAGGCTTCCCTGAATTCCCATCCCTCCTAGTTTCTAATAGAACTGCTTGAATTTAAGAGTGATGTAAAAATCTGAGGGAATGTCACTGGTTACCAGACTCAACATCTGGTGACTGTAGACCAATGGTAGTAATTGACACTTATACAGAGCTTTCAGGTTTAGTAAGTGCTTTACATCCCTTATCTCATTTGAACCTTTTACATATTCCTATAAATAAATGCGCCTTATCTGTCTGGCCCAACAAAGTAAACTCCTTGAAGGTAGAAATTACTTCATTTTTGCCTTTTCAGTCACAAATCCTAGTCAGGCCCCGCCCGAGGATCTTCACTGATAAATTTCCTCCCTAGGGGATGACGTCACAGGTCAGTTGGGCATTCTTAGTGGGTCAGGCTGCATATGAGCCGGGCGTACAAATACAATATTAAAAGCCCCCGCTCTCTGGGAACTTCAAGAAATAACACACGCTGTTTTGCGGAGAGGGAAAAAAAAAAGAAATGATTGGAAGGATTTTAGGATGTCATGTCATAAAAGCAAATAGTTTGTCTTGTTCAGGGCTCTTTGACTGCAAGCGGCACAGGTTTCGGAGCTGAGCAGCCATGGCCGGGCCTGGAGGTTGGCGCCAGGCAGATCTCGGCACCTGGGGCGGTTGCTTACGAGAAGAGATCCCGGCAAGGGGGAAATCGTGGAATCCATAGCGCCCCCCGGCTTCTTGGCCCTTCCCCGCCTGCCACTCTTTTTCGGGGCCCTAAGCTGAGACGGAGGCGCCTCGACCCCGCCGACGCGCCCGGCGGAACCTTTGTGGCCCGCGGAACTTGGGCGGGCGGCGTCCGGGTTGCCGGAGGACTCTTGAGGAGTCGGGACCGGACGCGGCGGCGGCGGCGCGGGGCGGGGCGGGGAAAATGGCGGCGGCCGCCTCGGCGTCCGGGGTCCCGCTGGTGGACTGGTGTATTCGCCAGCTGCGGGACACCTTCCGGTTGGATGTCAACGAAGATGTCGTGCAGTGAGCGCCGGAGGGAAGCGGGCGCGGGGCGGTGGGCGGGGAGGGAGGCGGAGCGAGGGGGCGACCGGGCAGCTTGGGGCGGCGGGAGTGAGGCCCGCTCGGACTCTTCTCCCTTCCCCCACCCGCCCGCCCGCCCGCCGCGGCCTCCGGCGGCCCATCCCCCTTCATCCGGGTCCTCCCGCCGGGCCTCCGGGGGGCGGGGCGGGGCGCCGGAGAAGGAGCAGCGGATGAAGGGCTTGGGGAGGGAGCGGAAACGATTTGAGCGTCTGGGAGCCGGAAGTGGAGGGAAGGCTGCGACCGGAAGGGAGCCAACAGACCGGAGGTGCCAGAACGTCGGCGAGAGTAGCCAGAGGGACTAATAAATAGGCAACACGTTGAGGCTAAGCTCCGGAGGACATACTCGGAAGCAGTCAGACAGCCGTCTTGAGCCATTTATAAATAAGAGCTCGCATCTGTTGCTATTTTTACAGTCACAAAGCGCTTTACTTCCATTGTGGGATCTTCGCGCCAATCCTGCAAGGGAGGTGCTGCAGATACTGTCTTAGAGCTGAGAGTTAACTGAGGGGAAATGATTGGCCCAAGGCCACACACTGCTAGAGAGGGGCACATCCGAGGGCCAAGAATTCAGTCTCCCCACTGGTTCCCTGCCATCCCTTGGTGGCATGAGGGGATTGGCACCTCAGATATTAAAGAGTCTGCTATACTTCCTGTTGTTTCACCACCATCCCATTGTGGTATAGGATTGGTACCTTTTTTTTATTTTTTTAGGTTTTTGCAAGGCAGTGCGGTTAAAGTGGCTTGCCCAAGGCCTCACAGCTAGGAAATTATGAAGTGTCTGAGGTAGAATTTGAACTCGGGTCCTCCTGACTCCAAGGCCGCTGCTGAATCCACTGCACCACCTAGCTGCCCCCAATGGTGTCTTATTTTTTGTGATAATTCATCTCATTCTTAAGATCCCTTTATGTCATCTTGTTTCAAGATAGTTTTCCTTCTGCTTCCTGATGAGTCACTAACCTCAATTTTGATTTTTAAAGCATGCATACATACATCAGCTGAATGAATAAAATGAGGGTGTACTCTAGACTAGAAGTCAGATGATCTACCACTCATTAGCTTTGTGACTTTGAACAAGTTGTTTAATCTCTGTGAACCTAGGGGATGGCTGTGTGGCACAGTGGGGGCAATTGGGTGGCGCAGTGGATAAAGCACTAGCCTTGGAGTCAGGAGGACCTGAGTTCAAATGTGGCCTCAGACACTTCATAATTACCTAATTGTGTGGCCTTGGACAAGCCACTTAACCCCATTGCCTTGCAAAACTAAAAAAAAAAAAGCGTGAACCTCAGTTTCCTTAATCTGTAAAATGAGGACAATAATATTAGCAGTACCTCTTACACATATCTTGAAATTTATACAAGATGCCTTGATAGGCAGATATACCACAGAGATATTTTTCTTCATTTTTATGTTTCTTAACATTAAATAAGGCATAAACAGAGTTTTATGCTCACCAAAAGTATTTGCTGGAATAGTAGAGGAAATCTATCACAGAGCCTAATGGTGGCATCTTCTAAATGTTTTTATTTGAAGATGACATGATACCTATCTCCTAAATTCTACTATTTAAAAGAATTTGACCTAAAAAGTCATTGAGGAAAAACAAGAATAAATGAAGACTGCTTAATTTCCAGGCTTTGACAATAAAAAAACATGTGCCAAACATTATCACTATTTAAATTTGGGCAAAAGGCAGTTTAAGAGATCTTAACAAGGAAAAAGAGACTGGATAATCATGAACTGAGAATGACATGACAAAAATGGAAAGTCTTTGTATTCTATTTAGTGTTCATAAATGTCATGGGACATAAAGAAAAACTCCTGTATGTTGGTAGACCTGTAGCAGGTTTTCTGGAAAATATATTTATAAGAGTAATATAGGGTAAAGTACAGTTGGATTTTAAACTCTGCTGTTGAGGGACTATACAAATTAATGCAATCAAATATTCATTGAAATATTAACTACAAAATTGTTGTGAGGACTAAATGAGATCATGTACTTGAAAGCACTTTTTAAATTATACAGAATTCTATAATGTCATCTACATTTAAATAATGATGATGATGATGATGATGATGATGATGATAGTCTTCTTTGTGGCCAATAAAATGTTGCCCTTGATTTAGAGTTTAAAAGCATGTGAAGTGAGCAATTCATCCAGTGCTGTATATGTTTATGTCTTTCACTTGAAGTATGGAGATTATGAATTCACAAATAGTACCATTTTTATTAGCCTCAAGGAAAGACCTTACCCAGATCTCCAATTATGGTGTATTTTTCTTTTAGTACAACCAATTTTTTCATTGATTCCAGGAAGACAATTGATATGCATATAGATCAAAATAAAGATTAATCTGGTATTTATGAGAAGCCAGCTCTTGTTTCATCAACTATTCTCTTTGATTTTTGAGGTATGTTATGTCAATTGAGGATGCTGAAGAGATACGAGAATATGTCACTGACCTTCTCCAGGGAAATGAAGGCAAAAAAGGCCAATTCATAGAAGATCTTATAACCAAGTGGCAAAAGAATTATCAAGATTCAATTTCTGATCCTCTACAGATATACAGAAAAAGAGATGGTGAGCCAAGTGGGTGATAGAGCAGGGAAACTGAGATTAAAGTATATAATTAATAAGCAGATCTCCAAAGCATAGACCAAATGTTCTTGTCACATCTGTGTCTCCATCCATCAAGTCCTTAAAAGATTTCTTTTATTGTCCAAAGAATAGCTTTAAAATTGTACATTTTAGTCTAATTCTGTTTCACTTATCCTTGATGTTTAGACAAATCTTTTTTTTTTGATAAATGGCACATTTGAAATATGTAAACAACAAACTCAAAACCTTTTTATTTTTTACTTATTTTTTATTTTTGGGGGGGGGTTGGTGGTCCATAATTTTATCATTCCAGAACATTTATTGCTAGGTATTTTGTCAAAATTCAAATGCATTTAAAAAAAATAACATGTAACAGAATGCTTTAAAAATGTTTATTCTATGATTTCTCCATACATTCAATTTTTAAAAATTTTTTTTGTTATTATTTTTATTTAAGGCAGAATGGGGTTAAGTGAATTGCCCAAGGTCAGACAGCTAGGCAATTATTAAAGGTCTGAGGCAACACATTCAATTTTGATCATTGTATAGCATAGAAACAATGTAAAGACTATCAGACTGCCTTATGTGGGGGGTGGGGGGAGGGACTCAAGATTGGGGGGAAATTGTAAAATTCAAAAAACAATAAAAAAAACTAGGGAAACTCATAACTGTCAGCAGACTTTCAGTAACTATGGATCAAAGACAGAGGCCTAAACTAACTGAAAATAAAGAACTATTTGTAAAGCAAAAAAAAAAATTCTTATATATGAAAAACAATTAAATGGAATGAAACAAACATGTTCATTTGTGTACTCAACTGGGTGCCAGCCAGATCATTAATCCTTTGAGATGTCAACAGCATGTAGAAGGAAATATTTAGTTACAAAGAACAAAATGTGATTGATGCACTAATAGTGTAAATTGTTATTATATAACATATATTATGTTTTTAACTAAAGGTCTAAATTATAAACCTGTAACTAGAAATATTTCCTTTTAGTATCTTGTAAATTCATATTGCTTAACAAATATACATCTTTTTTGGGTGGAGGATTTGCCCAGGGATACACAGCTAATTCTGAGTTTGGATTTGAACTCAGGTTCTCCTGACCCCAGGGCTGGTGTTCTATCCACTCACTGTACCACCTATCTGCTCCAACTATTACATGTGTGTGTGTGTGTGTGTGTGTGTGTGTATATATATATACACACACACACACACACATATCTTAAAATGAGTTATTTAAATTTAGTTCTGACTTGAGGGTCATGAAACAAACAAGCAAAAACATAAAGGGTTTTTGTTTGCTTTAACTTACTTTTAAATAGATGAGTATCCTTTTATAAAATCACACAATGACAGATTTAGACCTGGAAGAGACCATAGAAACTTACCTATTTCAGCCCCCTCTTTGTGCAGATGAGGAAGGAATTATGGTGACGTGCTAAGGGTCACATGAGTAGCAAGGGGAATTGCTGGAATTTGAATTTAGGTTCCAAGTCTCCAATTATAGTTTCCCAAATCAGTGCTCTATTTCTAGTCTACCCCATTGATTTTCTTCTTCATGTAAAAAGTTGGTGAATAATTTTTGCTTTTATTTATATGGTACTTTAGAAATTTCAGATGGCCAGAGACTTGGGGACCAGTTGAAGAAGGGTAGGCGCAAAGGGAGAAACAAGCAGGAAGTTCCTGCATTTGCTGAACCTGAATCAATCATAGAGGAAGTCAAAACACCACTTGATTTAGCCAAGGTGAGTGCTCATGAAAAAAAATTCTATACTGAGATCTACAGTGTAGAGAAGTAGAGGCAATGGCTAATAGAATTTGAGATAGAAAAAAGAATCCTGATTGTAGTATGTTCCTTTTCCAATGAAAAAGATCCATATAAATTAGTGGGAGAAGGCTAGGAAGGCAGAAAAACTACCAGTCATTACTTTTCTTCATATAGGCAATGTACTTGACTAAGCTAACTAAATGTAATTGCTATTATTATTATTGTTGTTTTTGTTGTTGTTGCTTTAGGACAAATTCCTTCATTTTTATCTTTGTATCTACAGCACCTAGCACAGTGCCTGACTCATGGTAGGTACTTAATTAGTTCTTGTTGATTGAAATGGGTTCATATAGAGACACAAATTCAGAGATTTGAGACCAGTACGTTATATGGATGAGAGATATCTAAGGAAAGAAACTTGGAATGCTTTCAAGAAGTTGTATTAATATTTATGAGACCATGTTCTATGAATATTTAGTTATTAAATGCCCTTCTGAGGTTTCTAACTGTAGTGTTTAACTTTTTTTTGGCCCCAGGTTTTTTATTTATAAAGTAAGAGGGAGTAGACTAGATTGTCTTTATGGACTGTTCTAAAGTGATGATTTATTATTATTTCTTCTTATTAACAACTGAACACTAGACTCAACCATGATATTAAGGGATGGGTATTTGCTTAAAGATGAGCCATGGAAACTAAGGTCAATATATGCCAACCTTTTCATATTTTTTGGTTTATTGCAATTCCCTAAGCTTTTGATCGAATTTCTAGTTTGCCCTAACCTGTTGAGTGATATTCATTTACTAGAGGTGTCTCTTCATCCCTTATGAACATCTAGAAAAAAATAGTAGTAATAGTTATGCTTTACCGTGGCTTTATTGATTCTTGGTCATTCCAAACTAACTTCATTTCTTTTTTTGACAGGTTTACTAGACTGTCAGGAGAATGTTCTAGATATAGTTTACCTAGATTTCAATAAATATTTGTGAAACCTCTCAATAAAATAGGAAAATGTCGATTAGATGATCAGATAACTGAATTTGATGGTTATTAAATGACTGGACCACAAGAATTAATAGCTTTGATGGCATCTTGGCACGAGATCTCCAATTGAGAATTCCAGGCATCTGTCCTTGCCATGTGCTCTGTTCAACATTTTTGTCATTTATTTGGATGAAGGCTGAGATGGCATACTTAATAAATATCAAGTTACAATATCATAAATTTGTGGATTATAGAATAGAAATCCAAAAAGATGTAGTATTGATGATCTGCATAAGATAAAATTTAATAGGAAAAAATATAAAGTCTTATAACTAAATTTACAAAATATCAACTTCACAAGCTTAGGGTGAGGGAGATAATGGTTAAATAACAGTTTATTTAAAAAAGTTTCAGAGGTTTTCAAGGATTGATAATTCAGTACTAATCAGTAGAGTGATAATGACAGTCAAAAAAACTAGTGTAGTTTGGACTTGTTCTAACAATGGCATATTGTTCATATATAAGGACAGAGATGGTAGTCCTGCTCTAACCCTTTCACACTATAGTTGGAGTATATATTCATTTCTTTTTTTTTTAAGAAAGATTTTATTTATTTTGAGTTTTATAATTTTCCCCCTAATCTTGCTTCCCTCCCCCCACTCCCCACAGAAGGCAGTCTGTTAGTCTTTACTATATTCATTTCTGGTGGTCACAGTTAGTAAGAACACTGACAAGTTGAATAGTATCTAGAGATGATTACTGACACATGGTGAGGTAATAGGTTACTCCTATGCCATAAGATTAAAGGAAAGGGGGCATGATTCTCTTGGAGAAGAGAAGACAATGGACTACAAAATGCCTGTCTTCATTATTTAAAGGTTTGTCCTATTAGATTTGTACTGCTTAGTCCTAGAGGACAGAACTAGGAGCAATTTATAAAAGTTTCAAACAGACAAATTTCAACTTGATATAAGGAAAAACTTTCTCACAGAGTTATCCAAAAGCAATTTTTGGATTGCATGGGTAACAAATGGGGTCCTTTCCCTTAGAGCTCTTCAAGTGAAGGTTGGATAACTACTTCTTGGGAAGTAGTAGTGAAGATTCTTGGTGTCAGGGATGGGTTGAACCAGATGGTTTGAGAATACAATTTTTTGCAGTGTTTATAAAAATGACTACATTTCTACCTCTGGCTATATTTTTGTATTTGTATAAAAGTAAATGTAAGAAAAAATTAGACAGTGATTTACCTCAAGTATAACACATGGTTTGGAAACTTCTTAAGAAGTTATTCCTTCTAGACTGAATTTAAAATTCCTTAAGATTTTTATATATTCAAGTTATACTTGCAAAATATACTATAGGAAAGAACTTGTATGAAATAATATAGGAAATAGAAATATTAAACGGTATTGCCTATTTATATAATATGTAATATATCACACATAATATATTAAATATAATTGTATAAAAGGGCAATGTTATACACAGAGTAAATGCACAAAGAGAATGATAAGAGACCTGGAAAAACTTGAAGTAAAATAGTTCCTCTGATACCACCTGTGAGATCTTGGACAAGTCATTTTAGTTTGTTTTGGCCTCAGTTTCCTCATTTGCCAAATTGATTTTTAAAATGTAAATATTATTGAATAGGTTTTGTTGTGTAGAGTTCATAATAAATTATTTAATAAAAATATACCTTTGTTACCTTTTTGACAATTTGAAAGTATGTTAATGATAAATAGCTATATTTGGTAGTTTTAGAATTCACAGTTAAAATGTTTCACACAAGTAAAAATAATAGACAAACCTGGTTCAATATATGCTAGAGAAATTAGCCCAAGAATAATTAAACAAGAATTGAGACTCATTGGGAGGTTGTAGTAAGAATTCTTGGTCAGTGGTGTGTTGGCATACAGATCATGTGATATTCTTTAGAAATGCTAATAAGAGGGGCAGCTAGGTGGCAAAGTGGATAGAGCTCTGGCCCTGGAGTCAGGAGTACCTGAGTTCAAATGTGACCTCAGACACTTAATAATTACCTGGCTGTGTGACCTTGGGCAAATCATGTAACCCCATTGCCTTAAATAAATTTTAAAAAATTAAAAACAAAAAGAAATGCTAGTAAGAGCATAATTATATATTTGCCCAATTCTATATCAGATTTATAGAACATATGTAATGGAATATGAAAATCTGAAACTTAATAGACAAGTTATGAAAACAGACCTTGTTTCATTTTTGTTCAGTGGTTCAACAAATAATTGAGGGCTTTCTCCATTCAGAAAGTCACAGAAAACTGTTCTTTCCTATTCCAAAGTACTGTTTCATTTTTATGAAAATGAAATGTGGGTTTCTCCCTTTATTCTGACTTGATTTTATTATTATCCTTTTTGGCCTTTTCCCCCCCTAATAGTAGCACAGTGACCAGTACATAATAATTGATAAATAACCTTTGAATTGCTTAGATATTTATGGAGGCAGAAATTTGTGTTTTTATGTGTAGATATGAAAATACAACTTTTTTTTTCTCAGTATTTGGAGGGAATTTGCAAATCCCCAGAAGTAAAGATTTTAAAAAAATTAATCCATACTGTATTGCTGTCCTTTGAAAAAGTTCACTCCTTGTATTGTGAATACAGGTAAACACCAATTTATTTAAAACAGTGTTTTCAGTCTTACCTTCTAGAGAATACAGTTGCCTCCTGGAGGACATCTTTATATTTGATTTTTTTTTAAATAGGAAGAAAACCCCTCAAAACCTGTGTTTCTGCTTTGGAAAATGGGGAGTGTCATATCTCATTAAAGTCACTAAAGAGTTTTCTTTGATATAATAACATTTCCAAATGCCTGAAGTAATTTAGATCACTAAAGGTTCTTAAAGGTAGAGATTTTGATTTCAAAATTCTTGACTTAAAGAGAAAGAAATGAAGAGGATAACTGTATAATGGTAGTGGAGATTTTCACAGAGCTTTATGCAACAGATTTGAAGAGATGTTTCAGAGTTCATTTTTAACTTGATTGTGATCTTGTCTCGTACATCTATGAATATCATATGTTTTTAAAGGAACTCATTTTCAATGATCACCTATTTAGCTACTTAAAGAAAATTCTGTTCTCCTGTGCATGAAAATGGTGCTACCTAGAACTTTGACTCTCGGGTTACCATCCATCAATATAATTTCTGTTGGGGCGGCTAGGTGGCGTAGTGGATAAAGCACTGGCCCTGGAGTCAGGAGTACCTGGGTTCAAATCTGGTCTCAGACACTTAATAATTACCTAGCTGTGTGGCCTCGGGCAAGCCACTTAACCCCCTTTTGCCTTGCAAAAAAAAAAAACCCTAAAAAAAAGACCAATATAATTTCTGTTGAATTAACCCCTCCTGAAACCCTTGATTTTAGAAAACTTTCTTATTGATTTGAGAATTATTTCCTTCTTGAATTGGTCAAAAGTGACTTTCAGTTTCTGAGAATTGTATGGGAGGTGGGATTCAGAATGGTTCTTTGAGCAGAAGTTTCTTGTTTTGGCCTGATTTTTTTGTTTATGGCCTTTGGTTATGTGTTAAAACTGTTTTTTACTGTTTGAAAATTAGGCACAGGAGACCACCAACTCCTCAAAGAAGAAGACAAAGTATGTTAGCTTGTATACAACAGAGGGACAGGACAGGCTTGCTGTCCTCCTTCCTGGACGACACCCTTGTGATTGTCTGGCACAGAAGCATAAACTTATCAACAACTGTCTGATCTGCGGGCGGATTGTCTGTGAACAAGAGGGTTCTGGACCCTGTTTGTTCTGTGGGTCTCTGGTAAATATTTACTTTCAACTTTTGTTTCATTGAACTAGATATATGTCTGTCTGTCTGTCTGTCTGTCTCTCTCCCTCTCCATCTTTCTTATGTGCAGTTCTTTGCTATACAGTCCCATAAATTCTTGATTTGCCCAGTTTCCCAAGTTTTTTATTCTAATGCTGATGCTAGTCAGTTGTAAACTTTTCAAGAAGCATATTATTCAAAGACCAGAAATAGCATCAGATTCTTTTATAGTTGGAGGACTTTACAGCAGTAGAAGTTGGACCATTTATTGTTGAAGTTCTCAGATAGTCACTATTCTTCCTAAGGGAGCAGTCATCATAATGAAATCTTAAGAGCACTACAGCCATTTCCTCTCTGGGAAGTTTACTAGAACAGCTTTGAATGTCAACTGTTTCTGGGAGAATAACCTTAGGAACGTGGAACTAATGGCTTTCTCACAAAGACTCTAGCAAGGAACTCAAGGGCAATGTCTATTGATCTGCTATCCCTGCTGGTGGGTGGCAGCTGTGGCATATGGAATTATTGAGGAGGACATGTATTAAGATAGCTTTGTTTTCCTTTCCTCCTATTTTCCCCCTATTTCCTGGAGAACAAATATATTCAATCATTCACTGGAAAAATGTAGTATCTCCCAATAAAATTCTTTATGACATGTTACTAAGTCTCTTCCCTGTGGCTCCTGGCAGGAGCTTTGTGTGAAGGGGAGGCAGCTGCCGGGAAGTGTGTTGTTTATTGATAGGTCCCACAGATCTCTTAGTTCCGGAAGCTGGATAATGTAAAGCAGATTTGCCTGATTCCTTGCAGCTTTTTAAAATTTTGTTTTTTAAGGAAGCCTTTCTCAGCCTTTCTTATTACAGTCATAGTGCATTTGTAATAAACACAACTTTTTCATTTGGCTTGATCATTCTAAATGTTTTTTAAATTGGGATGTCTGAATGCAAAGAATCTAGTATGATTTTTTTTTTCATTAGTGAGGTCAGTATAGTGAAGTAGAAAGAACTGGTGTTAGAGTACGGAAACATCTCTGTCTGAATCTTGCCTCTGCTTCTTACTTCCTATTTGACTATGGTCAAGTCATTAAACTCTCTGAATTGCAATTTCCTTTTTTAATAAAATGAGGATGCTCCCTGTAGTACAGTACTATTGAAAGGATCAAATGAGATCACATATAAAATAACTTGAAAAATTTAGTGTTATATAAAAATTTTTCTAATACAATTTTTATTACTGTTAGTTGATTCAATTCTTGATCTCTCCTGACAAGACTAGTGCCTTCTCCCAGTTAATTTGGAAGACTGATTTAAAAGTCACTTTTCAAATTAGAAGCTTCAAAGTTAGATGTATGAGTTGTCACTAACTACATAAGTTAATGTCATTTTTAAACAAACATTGTAAAACCAAACCAGTGTTAGATTTCCTTAAAAATTAGTTACCTTGGGCAGGTAGGTGGCGCAGTGAGCACCAGCCCTGGTGTCAGGAGTACCTGAGTTCAAATGTGACCACAGACACTTAATAATTACCTAGCTGTGTGACTTTGGGCAAGCCACTTAATTCCATTGCCTTGAAAAAAATCTAAAACAAAAAATTAGTTACCTTGACTGCCTTTGCTCAGAGCATTTCCTGGAATTAGTCCTTTGGTATTACATTCAGAGCCTGTGGCACATTATTTCAGTGGTCAGAAAGCTTAATATTCCCATGGTGAATTTGTTAAGTAAAAAAAAATTTTTAAGTAAAAATTGCTTAACCTCCAATTTGTTGAGTAAGTTTGATGATCAAGTTGGGTAATGTTGTTGTGATCTCAAATAATGTATGACTTTATGGCCATGTGATTTTTTTTTTTTTTTGCTTGATTTATACACTGGCTGGGAAGACAGCTTTTTTTTGTTTTTTTGTTTTTTAGGTTTTTGCAAGGCAAATGGGTTTAAGTAGCTTGCCCAAAGCCACACAGCTAGGTAATTATTAAGTGTCTGAGGCCAGATTTGAACTCAGATACTCCTGACTCCAGGGCTGGTGCTCTATCCACTACGCCATCTAGCCACCCTGATGACAGTTTTAAGAAAAGGTATTTAGGAACTGTTTTGAGCAATGAAAACATCCTTGATATAAGCTTATAGACTCCCAATGTTATTATATGAAAGGGACAGGTCATTTGAATATATAAATTGTGGCAAGTACAATTTTTTAACTATCGTCCTGTCAGTAGTTTAAGGTTAGTTGTTTGATGTATAAAGAAAATCATGAAAAGTTAATTAAATTGTCTATCTGTGTTACCATCTTCTTGTGCTATAGGTATGTACTCGAGAAGAACAGGACATTCTTCAGCGTGATTCAAACAAGAGCCAGAAGCTTCTGAAGAAGCTCATGGCAGGTTTGCAGTGGTCTTATGATTGCTCTGGTGAAGGATGAATCTTATATCTTTGTCCATTTGGTGCATCCAGGTGTGCAGGATGGGACTGCGCTGTTTTTGTGACTCACAAGTTGTTCATTCATTCATTAATTCAACATACTTTATTGAACAGCTACTCTGTACAGGCCAGTACTATGAACACACTTGTCTTTACTGCTGTTCTAGCCTTTTTCCTTTTACCCAAAGCATAATGACATTCTCAAAGATGAAAAATCCTCTTAGAGGAGAGAGCTGGTCAGACTTTGCACAAACATGGAGTATAAAAGTAAGGGAAAGTTTTACGTTGGTTTTCATTGTAGCAAGTGCCTTTCTTTCCTTCCCCTCCAAATACGATTATTGGAGCATGTGATCTTTTTTCGGGAAGAACACATTTGTGCTATTTTCTTCTGACACTGATCTCATTATTTATTATTATTTTCAAAAAACAAAATGAAACACTTAACAAAATTTTAGCATAATTATATAATATTCAACTTATCAATTATATGATATTCAGTTTGCTCAGTAAAGCCATTTTCATGTTGTAAATTAAATTGTTTAGTATCTTCTTCATCCCTTTAAGAAAAAGATAAATAAAGCTTGATTTACTTTCTGGCTTTTTTCTTTTTCTTTTTTTTTCTGGCTTTTTTTTTCAATGAAATAAATTCTGTTTGAAAAGTTTGTTTTGATGGTTGACACCATTGTTTTCCTTCTTACTGTATAGGAACAGAGAATTCTGGTAAGGTCGATGTGTTCAACAAGGATCTGCTTCCTCATCAGGAATCTCGGATTAAGACTGGTCTAGAGAAGGCTGTAAAACATAAAGACAAGTTGCTGGAGTTTGACAGAACCAGGTATGATTTTGGTGGAATGGCTGATATTGCTGAATAAACTGAAGCAAAAAGATTACTTAATCAAATAACTGTCTGTAAATTATGAAATGGTTTTCATTAGAGTGGAGTTTGGCACATGGCATGGATGGTTGAGGTTTTGTTTCTTATTCATTTTATTGTATTATAGGCTCTCAACCAGGTGAAGGAGACTTTTCTTCCCTTTGGCTTTTTTCATTATTCACAAATGTCAAGAGTTCCTTACAGGATGCAAATTATCCTGATAATTTGGAGATGATTATATTTTATCCTAGTGAAACATATAGAACTTCTCAATTTATTTCACTTCTTAAATTTCTACAGAAGCTCTCAATAACTTAACTCTGTGAGACTGAGATAATGGAAAAAAAAGTAGTGCCCTGAGAAGGCATGAATCCTTGGTGTAACCTTGATCTCCGATTCAGTATTAAAAAGCTCAAATTGTATAAAGATTGGCTTCTTGACTCTTACACTGTTATTTGGCCCACTGACAGTTCTTATTATTTCTCCTTGGAGACAGATTTTTGAATTTTCTAGTTTTGTTGTTGATTCCAGCCTTTTTCACTCTCTTTTTTTGACAAAATACTTATTTAAAACTTAGTTGATAGTAGAGATCAATACTTCAGAGTGTACCTTTCCCACCATTAGGCAACCAACCTATTTAGAACCTATCTGTTTGAGTCATTTGTCTCATTCCCTGAGCAAATCCTTTCTGGGTCTCTTTCTGGTCCTACTTGACCAGACAGTATTGTGTTGCCTTTGCATAGCACTGGCTGTATGAAAACTTCAGTTCAGATTCAAAGCCATCTTCAGAAATACTTGAGAGAAATAATCAGGAAAATATCTTTACTATATTTATATATATATATATATATATATAATTTAGGTTTTTTGCAAGGCAATGGGGTGGCTTGCCCAAGGCCACATAGCTAAGTAATTATTAAGTGTCTGAGGGTGGATTTGAACTCAGGTACTCCTGACTCCAAGGCCAGAGCTCTATCCACTGTGCCACCTAGACACCCCAAAATATCTTTACTATAAATAGAATGAATACCATTCCCTCTGACCTTAAAATTCATTATGGGAGTAATTGTTTTTTTTTTGTAAGTGAACTTTAAATTTAGGGTGTTTTTTTTTTTTTTGTGAGGCAAATGGGGTTAAGTGGTTTGCCCAAGGCCACACAGCTAGGTAATTATTAAGTGTCTGAGACTGGATTTGAACCCAGGTACTCCTGACTCCAGGGCCGGTGCTTTATCCACTGCGCCACCTAGCCGCCCCTGAATTTTAAATTTATTATTACTTTTATTACAATAATTTTGTTATAAGACTAAACATAACCCCCCCCCCAGAAGATGAGAAACCTCAATAGTGAGAGCGAGAGAGAGAGAGAGAGAGAGAGAGAGAGAGAGAGCAAGAGAGAGAGAGCAAGAGAGAGAGAAAATGTACTTCAGTCTATGTTCAGATACCAATGGCTCTGTCTCTGCGGTGAGTTGCTTTCTTTATCTTAAATCAGCCAGAGAAGTTGCTTTGGTATTTTTCCCACAATTGCTATCACTAGCTGTACCTCCTGGCCCTGTCCAAAAGTTTCTTGTATCTGAATACCCTCTCCCTTGATCTTCCCTCTCTTTTATCACCTATTCCCCCCTTTCCTTCCCCATTCCCCTTTATCCCATCCCTTACTTTTCATTTTTTCCTATAGGGTAAGATAGATTTCTATGCCCTATTAAGTGTTATGTTATTTCCTCTCTCAGCTATTTCTGATGAGAATGAGGGCTCACTCAATCTCCTTCATCTTCCCCCATTCCACTCCATTGAAAAAGCTTTTTCTTGCCTCCTATGTGAAATTTCTTAGCTTCTTCTTCATCTCCTTTCCTTTCCTCCAAGTATTTTCCTTTATCACCCATTGACTCTATGTTTTTACTATATTATATCATTATATTCAGCTCTTTCCTGTGCCCTGTCTATATGTGCTCCTTCTAACAGCTCTTATAAATGAGAAAGTTCATATGAGTTATCAGTATCTTCTACCCATGCAGGAATTCAAACAGTTCAATATCATTAAGTTCCTCATATGTTTCACCTGAGTCCTGTACTTGGAGATCAAACTTTCTGTTTAGCTCTGGTTGTTTCAATAGGAAAGTTTAAAAGTCCCCTGTTTCATTGAAAGTCCATCTTTTCCCCTGAAAGAGGATAATCAGTTTTGCTAACCCTGAAGTTCACACCAGGAATGATCAATAAAATCCAATGAGAAAATATAGTGACTTCTTCCACTTTAAAACTGCATAAAAACCAGAGTCCATGGGGAATAGGAAAGTGGGGGTTCCTCTAACAAATTGCCATCTATGGAAGCCAGTACAACCAGAGGGAGAGATAGGCTCTATATCTGGAGACTATAAAAATGGAGGGTTCTGAAAAAGTACTAGGGTGGTCAGAAATAACTGTTAGGGACCAACATCTCAAAGTGTTCAAACTAAAATAGTGCTCCTTCAGGGATCTGAAATTGAGATGTCAAAGAAGGCCATGAAGATTCAGCACACTAAATAAGATCTTTTGCCTTTCAGAATATTATATTCCAATCCTTAAGAGTCCTTAATGCAGATGCTGCCAGATCCTGTGTAATACTGACTATGGAGCCTTGGTAGTTGAATTGTTTGTTTCTGACCACTTTTAGAATTTTCTCTTTGATTTGGGAGTTTTGGAATTTGACTATAATATTCCTGGAAGTTTTTCTTTTGGGATCTCTTTCAGGAGGTGATTGGTGAATTCTCTTGATTTCTATTTTACTCTCTGCTTCTAGGGTCTCAGGGCAATTTTTCTGTATTATTCTTGAAAAATGAAGTCTAGGCTCTTCTCCCAATCATGGCTTTCAGATAGCCCAATAATTTTTAAATTATTTCTTCTGGATCTGTTTTCAAAGTTAGTTGTTTTTTTCCACTGAGATATTTCACATTTTCTTCTAATTTTTGGGATTTTTGGAAGAGTTTTATTTCTTCCTGATTTCTTGCAAACTCATCATCTTCCTTTAATTCCATTCTGCATTTGAAGGGGGGGGGGTTATTTTCTTCAGAGAGCTTTTTTATCTCCTTTTCCAGCTGGCCAATTCTGCTTTTTAAGACATTCTTATTTGCCTTTTGTTTTGCTTTTTCTATTAGGTTTTTAACATCTTATTTTCTTCAGTATTTTTTTTGTATTTCTTTCACCAAGCTGTTGATTTGATTTGATTTTCATGATTTACCTGCATTGCTCTCATTTTTCCTCCCAATTTTTCCTCCATCTCCCTTAATTGCTTTTCAAAGTCTTTTTTTGAGCTCATCCATATTCTGAGCCGATTTTCTATTTCTCTTGGAGGTTTTGGATACAGAAGCTTCAATTTTATTGTCATCTGAGTATGTTTTGATTTTCCATTGGACTAAATTAATTCTCTGTGGTCAGATTCTTCTTTTTTCTGTTGTTTACTCATTTCTTCAGCCCTAGACTAATTTAAAGCACTTCCAAGGTTTTAGGTTTTTTTTTGGGGGGGGGGACACCCCTCCTCCAAGCTCTTATGCTCTCTTGTCTGTGCTTTGATATATAGATGGCACCTCACTTCCTTCTACCCTGGAGCTGTAAGGAGGGGTCCAGCTCTGCTATCTTAGTGTGGAAGCCCAAACTGCAACCTGGATCTGAGTTTGGGCAAAAAGCAAAGTCTCCCCTGACCCCCTTAGCATCTCTGGGCTGTGCTCTGGAGGTTCAGGCTGCTTTCTCCAGGTTCTCGCTGCAGGTTCTGCAGCTGGTGCTCCTTCATTCCATGTTCATTTTGGTGTAGCAGAATTCTCTCCCTGCCCCTTCAAGCTGTTCCAGAGCTGTGCTGAGACTGGGGTTTTTTCCAACTCCCGGTCCTGGTGAAACATACCTTTCCCACAGAACTTCTAAGTTATCTTGGACTGGGAAAATGTATCACTCAGTCTTTCTGTGACTTCTGCCCTGTAAATTTTGGCTAGAGTTATAATTTGATGGCTTTTGGAGTTTTGGGGGGGAAGGAGTTCCCTGGAAATGCTGTCTTCATGCTTCTATCCCTGCTCTGCCCTATGGGAGTAATATTTAATTTTTTTGTTTAATATTTTATTATCATGCTTATATTCCATACTCATATCTTTTATTAGGATTGCAACTATAGGTATCTGATTTAGTTCTGTTTATTAGTGCTGTATGAGGTATATATTTCCTGAGATGTAGGGACTGAGAGGGGCGGCTAGGTGGCACAGTGGATAGAGTACCACCCCTGGAGTCAGAAGTACCTGAGTTCAAATGTGGCCTCAGACACTTAATAATTACCTAGCTGTGTGGCCTTGGGCAAGCCACGTAACCCCATTAGCCTTGCAAAAAAAAAAAACAACTTAAAAAAAAAGTTGGGACTGAGAAAGTTTATTTCCATTGATAATTGCTGCCCCACTATCCTGTGCAAAGTGACTTAGATGTTATGGAATATAAAGTAATAGTAATGTTAGTCCTTCATTTTTGAAGAAGACCACAACATCAGGAAGGTGATGTCATGACAAGTACGTGAATTGAATTTTGTGTGAGGGAATGCTGTGCTCAGTCAGTGACCTCACTTTTTCCTCCAGAGTCATCTGTATCCAGTGGCCAGATATAATTCAGGACAATTGCAGATGGCACTGGATGTGAGGCAATCAGGGTTAAATGATTTGCCCAAAGTCACATAGTAAGTGGCATGTGTCTGAGGTTAAATTCAAACTCCTGTCCACCTGACTCCAATGCCAGTGCTCTATCTATTGGGCCACCTAGTTGCCCCAAAACTTTACTGGAAATGTTTCCTGGCTGGCTTCAATTTTATTTTTAAGGGGTGATGAAGAAATTGTGAATCAGTCAAAATCAAAGGAACAAAGTGGCAATTTCTAGAATTTCTAGAATCTAGATTTTCTATTAATAACTTCTGAAAATTTACTTCCTGATTTTTAGGTCTAGGAAGGAGAGTAGAAAATATAACATATCATTTATATACTTAGTTTGGAAAGTGCTACCTTAAAGCTTTCAATTTTTCAGGCTTCCATTTTTGTAGTGATAATATTTCCGCTAAGTTTGCCTATATCACTAAATCATAATTCTACTCTAACTAGTTTTGCATAGTTTTTATCTTTACCTCTTCAGGTTTCAATTTTTTCATCTGTAAAGTGTAGGATTAGAATAACTGTTCTTTCTGGCTCCAAAAATTTCTGACACCATCAATGTAAAGAAGGACCTGAATTTTGTTTTTGTTTTAGAATTTTAGGTAACCATACTAAAAGTTGTCCCACTGGGAGCCATATTGTATCATGAGTGATAGTAATAAATGAATTATTTTGGACAGAAAATCATATCCTTTTTGATAACAGCTCATGGGTACTATGTGCTTTCTCTTGCCTTAGTGTTCGAAGGACCCAAGTCATTGATGATGAATCAGACTATTTTGCCACAGATTCCAACCAATGGCTATCCAAGGTGGAGCGTGAAGCTCTGCAGAAGAAGGAGCAGGAACTAAGAGAATTGCGCCATGCCTCCCGCCTCTCTAAGAAGATTACCATTGACTTCGCAGGAAGGCAGATTCTAGAAGAGCAAAACCCTCTAACAGAGTACCACAATAAGTGAGTGGGCAGATCAAGGAAAAGTTTGAGAGAGATGAGCAACCTGACTAGTCTTATTGTAGCTGAAAGCTTTTTGATAATTGGGCATGTTGTTAAGCATGGAATACAAAGAAGAATGTGTTGGGTTTTTTAGAAACAGTTAGTAGGAAACAGTACTTTTTAAAAAAAAAAATCTTATTTAAAGAAGAAAATGAGTTTATTTTTGAAGAGACTTAAAGTTTGATCCCTTGGATGAATACTAAACAAATTTGTTTTCATTAGAAAATAATACTATTTGTGTCCTTTATACTAAAGTGCATTTAGTCATAATTGTTAGGCCTCTAAGTTACTTCTGAACTGGTCCCTAGTCCATGGTAGTTTTTTTGTAGTAGTAGTAGTGGGTCATTGAAGTCTGGCACTTCAGAAGTGGATAAGTAGTGGTGGGTCATTAAATTCTTATAGCACAAGAAAATCCTGAAGAGAATCACTTAGAGTAATTTTTGCCCTTGAATATGCAAGAACTCATCATCAAAGTGCTCCCTGCATTTATTATCTTTGCCTAAAATGAGAATTTAAATAATAAGATATCTTGCATTTATTTTGCATTTATTTGATGATAAAAGCAATAAGAGTAATTGCACCAGCACATTCTTTTGCATGTTTCATTACTTCATAATCACATATATATAGGTGTAAATATACACATATACATATATACATATGGTATAAATGTATTTGTTACTTTATGATCACATTTTTACATATAAAATATTTATTTGTACATATGTAAATGTAAATATTGCTGTATAACAGTACGAAGTATAAACATCTTGTTAGAAAAGGAGGAATTGTTATGGGCTGAGAATATCTGGAAAGGCTTCATGGAGAATGTGTGATTTGAAGTCAATGGGTTTTGAATTAAAATCTCTGAAGTAATGGGATGTCATTCCCGGAAAGGAGAATTGAATCAGAGGTCTGTTGAATTGTTGGGCTGAATGAATGAGTTTGACTAAAGTAGCATATTCTTAAGAATCCAGATACTCTTCTCATTTTTCCATTGTGAATAATTATCCTTCCACACATTCAAATGGATATTTGTGGAGTGCCACTCCTACCCTCCCTTTTCCTTTTAACTTTCTCTAGAATTTTGCATATGTGAAGTTGCTAGGTACTGTGGAGATACGGGTTGAAAAGGGGAAGGAAAAAAGATAGATGGTTCCTAGAAGTCTAAGTTTTCACTCTTGCATGGTTGTATATTCATAGTTAGTGACAAAATTAGTAGAGAGAACTTGAGAAAAGATCTGAAGAATCATGATTAGTAGCTACTGGTTAATAATTACCCATCTCTTTTGATTTGTTGTTACAGACTGGATGAGACCATACAGGCTATTAACTCAGGAGCCTTGAATAAGTCCCTAACAAAGCTAGAAGGATCACCTGATGAGCCTTTGGGAGTTCTAGTGAATCCACACCTACTCCAGCCTGCACCATTGGTGAATATATGTTTTGTTGCTTATGAGAAAAGGTTTAACACAAATGTCTTCTTTTACTTTGGATGTTAGGAGCTTTACTCTTAACTGTTTTGCATCTAGCTTTCTTGCCCATCTTCCTCTGGGCTTGGCTTATGGTTCTCCATGCCTCATTTACATAGCCATCTCAATATTCCCTGAGGAAAAGTTAGGTTTATTAATCTCAGTAGAGATATGAGTAACTATGCTTCAATTTTTATTTTGGTATGTCTTTGATATCTCTGTATGAAGCTCTTCCTGAATCTTTTCAATTGCTCTCCCTCCTAAACTAACTTCTGTTTAAATATTATATACATATTTGTATTTATTTACTTTATATTTTATATATTTTAATTTGTAGTTAACTCGTGAAGTGTGGGGATTGTTTTATTTTTTGTATTTTTATCTCCTGTACTTAGCTCATAGGAAGGGCTTACTGCTTGCTTAATCTGTAAACTAGGAAGTCCTGGGTTACCATTGATAGATACTGACTGTGACAACTCATTTAACTTCTCAGTGCCACAGGCAAATCTCTACATTGTTGAGAAGTAAGGAAAGTCCTTTAACAGTGAAGTGTGGGTCTGTTTTCTACCTATACTTACAGTTATCCTCAGCACATATCTGGCAATAAGGGGGAGACCTTTGAGTCCAGATGGTTAACTGTTGCATTTTTCTCTGGTTTTAGCACTTATAATGTAAGTATGTGGCTCTACCTTTTTTATAAAGGAAGAGACATATGGGCCAGAATTTTGAATCTTTTTTTCAGGTGGTTTAGCTTTTGGGGGAAATTTGGAACTGAGTAGTCTCATCATTTTGGAAATAGAAATGGTTCCAGCAAACCAGATTTTCATAGAGATGTACTATTCTTTAGAGGCAGAAGACCTAGGACAGGGATTTTTGGGGAGCTAATTTTAAAATTCTAAATTTAATAACCGTTAAAAATGCAAACATTCAGACAATCAAAAATTTTAAATTATACCTAAAGCTATAAACTCCAAACTATAAACAATTTTTAAAAATTTTATTAAAGTTTGTGCCTCTTTCTGAACTCTTCTATATATTTTTCTAGAATTTTGACAGTTATATATTTGACAATTCTCATTGTGCAATAATTCTTATCAGAGATAAGACTATACAAAGTATTTGATATCTTCTTAATTATACCACAGTTTATTCATCCATTCTTCTAATTGTGCCATCATTGGGTCATTCGGATTTATAAATTTTCTTGTATATTGTCATATTACTTTCTGAAGGATTTGCATCAACTTCTATAATAGCTGCTCCAGCAGCTGACACAGACACTTGTATAAAATATACTACTCTTAAAAATGAAAAGGGGGGGGGCAGCTAGGTGGAGCACCAGCCCTGGAGTCAGGAGTACCTGAGTTCAAATCTGGTCTCAGACACTTAATAATTACCTAGTTGTGTGGCCTTGGGCAAGTCACTTAACCCCATTGCCTTGCAAAAAAAAATGAAAATAGAATGATGGACTTTTATAACTAACTTTTGCACTTCCATTAGGTATATCCATCTTATTAGGCAAAAATAAGATAGAAATTCCTGGGAATTTTTCCCAGTATGATCCCTTATACTATTAGAGTTGAGACTTGGTTGGGAATTTCCATGGCAAGCATCAGTTTTTTATGAACTTTTTGACCCCTGTAAAGATCGTCAAAGGCTACTAATTAAACCTTATACTTTTGCTTTTTTTTTTTTAAATAGTGGGTAGACCAGACAAGCTCAGCTTCACAGAGGAAGACTCTTCTCTCAGCAGGTTCTAATCTGGAGCACAGCTCAGAGAGGAGTCGTCTTCGAATTCAGGACCGAGAATTTCAGGAAATCTCTGATGATGGTTGGTGCCTCAGCATGCACCAGCCCTGGGCCTCACTGCTTGTCAGGGGTATTAAAAGGTAATATTACATCTAGGAGAAAGTAATTATGGTACTAAATTTTGTTGACAGCTGCCTTTCTGCTGTCAGTCCATTGATGTTCCCCAGTATTGTCCATTACATAATTCCTTTGGAGGGATCCCAATTCCTGTACTAAATGTATTAAACACAATGGAATGAATTCTAGGTGTCACTCTGCATTTTTTGGGCAGAAAGTTTGAAACCCACAGATGCAGATTCTGCCAGTGGAAGGATGTGGAGTACAACTCCTTTCCATCCTGGCATAAAAATCATATTTTTCTTGGCTTTGCTTTTATAGTACATATTGTAGCACTCTAAGCACTTGTTCCTGTCACTTTAGCTTTCAGACTTGTTTGGTTTTTTTCCTTAAGAAATTGACCCAGTTTTGTGTATTTTTCTATTTTTTTGCTTTAATCAAAAGGAAAAAAAATTAATTTGTTAAATCTTTAAAGAAAAAACGCTGTGATTTGAAGGAGTTATTAAAAGGATGAGGCAAAATGATCAAAGAATTTAGAATTGGACTGGATCAAAGTAGTCATCTAGACCAATGCCTTCATTTATTGGTCTTAGAGTAAGTGACTTGCCTACACACTCCCCTTGATATTCCTGTTTTACCTTTTTTTCACCTGACTTCTGGCAGAGGGTGGAAACTGATGTTTCTTATCACCATCTTTATGTTAGAGTTAGCTGATCCTCTTTCATAATAGTTGGAAAAAACAAAGATGCAGAAATGAAATTACGTATTCAGGATGACACAGCTAGTAAGTGGCAGAATGGGAGTAGGGTTTAGTTCTCTTGATTCTTAATTCCAGTGAATTCCTTTTTTCATTATGATGCCTCAGCAATCCCCAGAAAGTGAGAATGATCCCCTATTGGTCATAAGACAAGAGTGAACCATAATGGTTATGATTTCCTTGCCAAGCTAGTGTATAATATCCCTATCACTCTTACCCCTCAGTCCTTTAGATATATCATGTTTGGAGATACATTTGACTAAAAGTTTCATCTCTCTTTTGCATGATAATAGGGACTGGTGGGTCTGCATCTGCTTTCCAGACTGACTAGGCCTTCAGAAATCTGTTTTACACATTTCATTCTCTGGAACGTGGGTGTCTTCCTTTCCCAGTGTAAATAACGGAACAGCTTGTTCTTTGCTAAGGAAGGCAGAATGTTTACGTTTCATTCTATTTTGGATCTAATTCAGCCATTTTTTACAACTGAAAAGAACAGAACAAGCAGCACCCAATACCATAACTACTAATACCACAAAAATATAATTGATGGCTTTGACCATGTTTGTGGATAGGAGTGTAGTATTTATGAATTTTCAGTCTGGGAGGGTACAACCTTTGACCCTTCTTGGTATTCACAGTAGAAACATAGAAACTTTATTAATAGAAGAAAACTAAAAACATTAATCCCATTAGACAGAAGCAAATATTTCGATTTAGATGATACAGTCAGAAATTTGTTTTCCATTTGGTTAAAGTGAAGGAGAAACATAACCCTGTGATTCCTTTGTTCTCGTTAAATACTTGAACATAAATGGGAAAGGAAATGAGTACATTCTTTTTTATTTACTTAAAGGAGAATATATTCATATTAGTCAAAATATTTTTGATTGTCTACAGGAATTGTAGCACTATCATATTTATGGTTTCATTTTAAAAGAGCAAATGACAAAAAATATCTTAACATACTGACAAAAATACGTGAATGTGGTGGCAGTTTGATTTGGATTAGGAATTGTGCAGGGAAATTTGAGAAGTAGTTAGAAAAACTTCCAATTGGAGGCAAACCTTTTATTCTTTAAAGAAGAAAAGATTTTTGTAATCTAAAACCTATACATATCTCTGTGTGTGTGTGTGTGTGTGTGTGTGTGTGTGCGTGTGTGTGTATGTATATATATATATATATATATATATATATATATACACATAGAGAGAGAGAGAGAGAGAGAGAGAGAGAGAGAGAGAGAGAGAGAGAGATATTAGAACAAAAGCCATTCCTCAAAGGGTAAGTCATCAAAGGATTTGAAGAAATAACTTTCAAAAGAATTGGAAACTGTTAACAACCACATGAAAGAATGCTTTAAGATACTAATAATAAGAGACATGCAAATTAAAAACAACCCTAAAATTATACCTCACAACCTGCAAATTGGCAAAGATGATAGAATTTGGAAATGATTACTTGTTGTCAGTGTTGTTAGGAAGATACATATTCTAATGCATTATTGGTAAAGCTGTAAAATCAGTACAGCCATTTTTGAGAAGTAGTTTGGAATAGCGCAAATAAAATGACTAAAATGTCCATCCCTTTTGGCTCAGATATTGTATTTCTAGACTTATTCCCCGAATGGGCCACTGAAAAGAAGTAAGTCTGCCACATATACTAAAATAGTTATGGCAACACCTTTTGTAATACCAAAGAATTAAAAACAAGGTAGATGTCTATCAATTGGGAAATGCCTAAATAAACTGTGGTATGTGAATGTAATGAAATTTTTCTGTGTGATGAACACAAAAGAGCATGGAAAGAGCTATATGAACTGATGCAGAGTGAAGTATGTTGAGCCAAGAAAACATTATATACCATGTCTATAGAAGTGTAAATTGTTGTATAGAAAGAACCCCCCCAAAAAATAATCAAATGTGAATCTTGCAAAAAATAGCAAGCTGGGGGCGGATAGGTGGCGTAGTGGATAAAGCACCGGCCTTGGAGTCAGGAGTACCTAGGTTCAAATCCGGTCTCAGACACTTAATAATGACCTAGCTGTGTGGCCTTGGGCAAGCACTTAACCCCATTTGCTTTGCAAAAACCTAAAAAAAAAAAATAGCAAGCCTGACTTGAAAGAAGAGATGAACCTATTCCCTATTGATGAGGTTCAATGGTCACTAGTGTGATGCATTACACATATTTTTATACTTTTGATATTTTGTTTAGTTATATTGATGTTTTTCCCCTCTTTTTTCTGTCTTTAAAAATATGATTTGTTATATGGGATGACTTGGAGGGAGTAGGAGGAAAGATACTTGAGGAAATATGGTTATATGAAAATAACCTAGAAGACTTTAAAAGTAAGTAAAAAAGAGGAAGGATGCAATATACAAGAAGAAGGACTCTTTATTTTGTGCACAGTGGAGGATTTAGGTTAGGATTATAGATGTCTGTAATTTGGGATTGGATGTAGAAATGGGATTATCTGGGAAAGAAGTCTTTTTTTTATTCAAGGGTGAACTGAGAAACTCAGAGAACAAAAGTGAATTGTGGAATAAAAATGTATTCACAAACTATGCCTGTTATAAGCTTGACATGCCAAGATTCTTTTCTCAGTTCAAGACTTTGTAGAAGCCTCCAATTAAATAAATCTTAATCAAATTAGATACTCTTTATTCAAGACTTGTGGAATCCCAATAAAAATGGAAATTAGATCCTTTCTGCTCAATTTTTATCCCATTTAGGGTAGAGGGCAGAACCTGGTATACTTCTCACAGAGGAAGGCTATGGATAGCTGCAACTGCCAAAAGACCTTCCTCTCAAGAAATCTCAGAACTGCAGGATACATACCGCCTTCTTCTTGGAAAAGGTAACTTCCTCCTTTTGTGTGAATATTGCAGTGATGGATATTATTAGCTAAAGTTGAGTTAGCTGTTTCACTTTATTTTCACTTAATATAGTTCTCTTAATAGTTTTTATTGTTTCTTTTCTGGATAGAAGAAAATTTTAGCTACAGACATTCTTTGAAGCAGATAAGGATCAACAACTTTTTAAAGTTAGATTATCAAATAACATAGTAGTGCCCTTTGGGCACCAGAAATAAATGTTAATCTTGTTTAGATAACGAAAAGATAATACCTTTTGGTGTTGAGAAACATGATAATCCTGACTTTTGAATGTAAAAGTAAATTGTCTGTTAGGAACTCCTTTGGACTGGGAAGATCTCCCTAATATAGGCAAAGTTAATTGGCATATGTAGTAGATAACAAATGAAAATTCCTCAACTTTGGAAAGTTTTGAATTCTAGAAAATATCTTTGAAATCTTTTGGACTCCTTTATTCTTCATACTTCCCATTTTATATGATTGTCATGAAAAAAAATGATGAGGTGAGAGCTACAATATTTCCCTGTGTCTGCGATCTCATCAATGTGAGTCCTTTCTGTTTTCTCTCTCCCTTCTTCTTGCCCCAACCCTCTCATTGAGAAAGCTAGCAATTTGATATAGGTTATAAACGTGTAGGCATGCAAAACATTCAAAGTGAATACTTTCTGAAGTGATTTAAAGAACAATTCATTCAAGCCCTCTCATTCCTTGTGAATCTATATTATATCATCTTGTAGACCCTTCACAAGAGGTCCACAGAGTATGCTGGGACTTTTTAGTTCTTCTGACAATGAAATATCAGAACTGTCCATTATATATCCCTCACTCTTATTCATGACTGGCTGACTTTTTCCAGCCATACATCTCCCTGATGACATCCTTTAAATTTTGTTTTATTTCACGTGAGAGCAACTGGATGGTACAGTGGTCCTGAAGTTAGGAGGACCTGAGTTCAAATGCGTCTTTAGTCACTTACTAGCTTTGTGACCTTGGACAAGTCACTTAACCCCAATTGCCTCTTTCTCTCCCCCAACAAAAAAACACACTAAAAAATTACCTAGGGGCAGCTGAGTGATGTTAATAGCATACTGGGCTTAGAATTAGGGAAAAAGACCTTAGTTAAAATTTGTCCTCAGGTACTTAATAGCTATATGACTCTGGATTTAATTGCTGTTTGCCTCAATATCTGACTGTAAAATGGGAATAATAATAGCTTCCCTGAATTGTGAAGATCAAATGACATAATTGTAAATCTCTTGACATTGAAAGAACTATATAGAGGTTACCTATTATTATTGATATATGATGGTTGTCTTTCATCTTTTTTAGATGGGAACCTTTAAGACAGTAAGTTTTTTGCTATACTGAATCAAATGTACTTTATCATCACTAAAAAATAAGCACTGTCCAATCTTGTTCCTTTTTATCTTTTAGTTAGTTGTGTGACCATAAAGATGGGATTGCCTGTATAACAACATTTATAGAAATCTACTTTTTCCTGTCTCCTACATTTTTCAGTGATACCCTTGATGCATGTATATTTTTCTTATGAAAATTTTGTAGATTTGGATAACTAGGCATTTGAATTCATATTTATGTTTTCTCAAATGCCTTTTTGTTTTACAGGTTCACATTTTCCCAAGACTTTTGTATTCCTTGCAATCTTTTTGATAGCTTGTCCCTTAATGCCTCAAAAATTATGTCGTTTCATATAGCAAAATTTCAGCAATCACTCTACCCATCTTTGTTTTCTTCAGTAGTATTTCTGTTTCCTCATTTATCAGGTACTCTGATGTTTGCTATAAAAATTCTTAAATTTATTTTTCCTATTGTTATCCTTTAAATTTCATCCTTAAATGCCATTGGGTTGGACAAAATTAGTCTTTCACTAAGCTTTCTGGAAATTTATTTTTCCCAATTATGCTGCTTGATGAGGCAATAATGTCCCTGATAACTTCTATTAGAGTTTACACGAGTTCATGTTCTTTACTGATATTCCCCCTTTGTTTTTTTTTTTAGCTTACGATTGATTTAAATCAATTAAATGTCCTTAAGGAAGGGTAGTAGCCTATTTGATATTTGTTTTCTTATGATTTCATTTTTGGCAGTAGCAACTCACTTATACAGGTCAATTGCATGCCATAGTTTCTCATTTGTATTATTCTAGTCTGGTATTGATTTTGGTCTTTACTCTCATAAGTCAGTGACCTTTTTGTACATAAGACAGCAAATTTCAAAATTACTACTATGTTGCTAATCAATCCTTTTTTCTATGCTAAAATGTAATTAACTTCATTTTTATTTATTTATGTTCACATCTTATGCCCGAACTGTTCTGAAAGAAAATATGAGACTTTTGTTTAATATATGCCCCTAGTTTATGAACCTTTGCATTTGTTTTTCACTTCTGAACTATGTTTTTCACCTACTACTACTACAGTCACCTTTGTTTTAGAGTCATGAAGTATTAAAGTATATATTGACTTAAATTTGGAGTTTTGTAGTAATACTTTTAGAATTACTTTGCATCCTTCTTTGTAACAGACATTAATGCAGACGTTGCACTTACTTTCATGGTGATCGCCTTGCTTATTCTTCTCATGATCATTGCCATGTGAGGTCACTAAGTAATCCAGAGAATAATGCTTCCTGTTTCTCTAGGATGTGAAACAAAGACAACTGTACTACATACTCTCCCAGTGGAACTATCCTTTCATGTCACTGCAACTTTCTTTTGTCTTCTGGTTTCATTTATAGTAAAACTGTCAGGATTTTTGATTTGGTTCCATCCTTTCAGTAATGAATTCATCCATTCATTGATCACTTGGAAAAGCTCTATTATTTAGATTTTCAGTAGTGAAATTGTTTGTTGATGGTCAAAATATGATGGGAATGTTAGTATTCTCTGTTTCCTCAGTTGCCACTCTGCCATTGTTGTTGAAGAAACAGAAAGAGATCCAGGACTAGACTGAAAAATAGGTTTAAAAATCAAATAAATGGAATTAAAGTTATGCTATTACAATATTTCTGTCCTTAAGGCCTCACCAAAAATTAGTAGTAAGCATAACTTCCTTCAAAGGAAAAGTCCTATTGGATTGTTGTAAAGAGTAATTTTTTAAAAATCAGTTTGTAGTTTGACTTGGTATGATTTTTTTTAATATTTATTTATTCTCATTTTGTACAAATAATTTTTTTATACATTAATAAAATATTCTTGTTTTAGAGTAAACAAAATACCCCCTCTCCCAAAAAAAATATGGACTTGCTTGAGTGATAAAGTAAAGGGGAGAGAAAAAAATTAAAATGAAAAAAAATAATTGTAATAATTGTAGGTATGGCCAGGTGGCACAGTGGACAGAGCACCAGCCCTGGAGCTAGGATCACCCAGGTCCAAATCCAGCCTCAGACACTTAATAATTACCTAGCTGTGTGGCCTTGGGCAAGCCACTTAACCCCATTTGCCTTGAAAAAACTTTTTTTTAAAAAAAGAGTAGTCTAACTTATAAAATTTTATTGTTTTCATTGAGTTGATTGAAATTGGTCAATGACTAGCATTCACTATGCACTTTTATATGAATAAAGTTGATGAGGTCAGCTAGGTGGTGCAGTGGATAGAGCACTGTCCTTGGAGTCAGGAGTACCTGAGTTCAAATCTGGCCTCAGACACTTATTAATTACCTATCTGTGTGGCCTTGGGCAAGCCACTTAACCCCATTGCCTTGGGGAAAAAAAAAAACAAATATAAAGTTGATGAAAAAATTTTGAACTTCTTTTATATAAGTGCTGAAACATTCATATGTTTTCATAGTTCACCCAATTATATTTCACCATTGTTATCAATTAAAAATGGGTGGAGCAAAAGGATTTTTTTAAAGATTATAATTATTTTGAATTTTACAATTTTCCCCCTAATCTTACTTCCCTCCCCTCACCCCCACAGAAGGCTATTTGTCAGTTTTTACATTGTTTCCATTGATCCAAATTGAGTGTGATGAAAGAGAAATCATAGCCTTAAGGAAGAAACAAAGTATAAGAGATAGCAAGATCAAACAATAAGATACAAGGGTTTTTTTCTCTAAATTTAAGGTAATAGTCCTTGGGTCTTGAACAAAAGGATTTTTGATCATGTTGCCCATTACTAAAAAACTTTGAATGCTTTTGATCACAAGAAATTCAGCAAGTTTGAAATACTAAAGGTGAGACTGTAGCACATTAAAATGTAACCTGCTTGAGGTTGAGGACTCTGATCTTCATAATGGGTAAATTATTCAATTTTTGAAGTTACTGAATCAGTGGAGAGTCAGCAGTGTCTCAGTTACTGGAATGTGAGATGGTATGTGAGAAAGTAGGATTATAAGGAAAAATATTGATGTGCAAAGAGAAGCATATTAATGTATTCTTTATGGAACTGTGTGAATTGATCCAATTATTCTGGAAAGCAATTTGGGATTATGCTATGATGTTTGTCTTTCATTTTTGAAGATGACCACAACATTAGGGAGGTGATGCCATGTTCAAGCACATGAATTGGATTTGACTAAGGAGGGCTATGTTAGGTCACCAGGCTCACTTTCTCCTCCAGAACCATCTGAGTCCAGTGACCCGATATGGATCAGGATGATTGGAGAATGGCTGTGGATGTGAGACGGTTAAGTGATTTGCCCATGGTCACACAGCTAGTAAGAGTCAAGTGTCTGAGGCTAGATTCAAACTCCTATTCTCCTGACTACAAGGCCAGTACTCTATCCACTGTACCACCTAGCTGCCCCCAGTTTGGAATAGCTATAAAAATGATTAAATTGACTATATTCTTTGTTTCACCGACTTTGTCATATACTTCAGAGAGGTTAGTAATGAGTAGAAGGGACCTATATACAAGAAAAATATTTATGACCACATTCTCTGTAGTAATAAACATTTGAAAAATGACTAAGAAATAGGGGCCAGCTAGGTGGTGCAGTGGATAGAGCACCGGCCCTGGAGTCAGGAGTACCTGAGTTCAAATCTGGCCTCAGATACTTAATAATTACCTAGCTGTGTGGCCTTGGGCAAGGCACTTAGCTCCAGTTGCCTTGCAAAAAAAAAAAACCTAAAAAAAACCCCCTTCAAATTCCTGAACTCTCCATAGTAAGATAGTAACAGCTGAAAAGTTTGTTATTTTTCAGTCATTTTAGTTCTCTTTAATTCTTCATGACTTCATTTGAGGTTTTTCTTGGAAAAAATACTGGAGTGGTTTGCTATTTTCTTCTCCAGCTCATTTTACAGATGAACAAACTAAGGCAAATAGGGTTAAGAGACTTGCCCAGGATCACACAGCTAGTAAGTGTCTGAAGCAGATTTGAACTCAGGTCTTCCTGGCCCCATGCCCAGTGCTCTAATTGCTGTGCTACATGATTGCTGTTTATTTCTCTAACTCATTTTACAGATGAGGAACTGAGGTCAGAAAGATTTAGAGATTTGTTCAGGGTCACACAGCTAGTAAGCGTCTGAGGCCAGATTTGAACTCAGTAAGATGAATCTTCCTGACTCCAGGCCTGATACTCTCTCTATCCACAGTGCCACTTTGCTGCCCATGGAAAAGTTAAAGGATTATCATTTAAAACAAGTTTCTGAAGGATACTGTCAGATTTATATAACTTTATAAAATTCTTTTTCATATTCTTGATTCAGACGTGGAATTTCCTAGTGATTATCCATCAGGATGTCTCCTTGGTTGTGTGGACCTGAATGATTGCTTGTCTCAAGAGCAATTTAAGGAACAGGTGAGTGGGGGATTATTATGTGGGGAAATATTTGGTTTGTTTCCCTCAAAATGTACTTGTGGATCTAACCTGCAAATACTTCATCTCAGAATATCATTGAGATGGAAAAAGGCAAGTTGGGGTAATGAAAAATGAAAAAAAAAACTAAATTTTAGATGATTTTTTTTTTTTTTTGCAAGGCAAACGGGGTTAAGTGGCTTGCCCAAGGCCACACAGCTAGGTAATTATTAAGTGTCTGAGACCAGATTTGAACCCAGGTACTCCTGACTCCAGGGCTGGTACTTTATGCACTACGCCACCTAGCTGCCCCAAGAACACTAAATTTTAGATCAGAAAAACCCAATTTAAATCCTGGATGTGTTACCTACCTGTTTCCTTGACCTTTTCAGAGCTTATTTTTATCTCAGTTGTAAAATGAGAAGGTAAAAAGGGAGGGGGATGGTTGGGGGATTGATAATCTAAAGTCTATTCTTGCTCCTAATCTTCTGTTTCTAGGTAATAGCAACTGGATTTTAGAAAGATGTGGAGAAGCTTATCTAAAGGAGGTGCTGGAGACTTAAAAAACAAATCAGGACTTACCTATGTGCCATTTTATTTCTTGGTATGCAGAATATCTACTTTGTTGGGAAAGGAACAGTATCTGTTTGTGCCTGGAGCTTTTCCTTAGTAGGAAGAAAACAAAACAAAACATTGCTACCAAAATCCTAGCAATAAATATGGCAAGATTTTCCTTCCCTTTCTAGAATCTTTAAAATTACTTATTATAATGAAGGCTTTGTTGAATTGATTAACTTATTGGAAAATAAAACATAATTGCTAATGCCATGGGAGCAGGCAGTTCAATCTAGAGACTTATGGTTATGCCAAATACATTTTTTTTAGAAAGGTTTTATTTGTTTTGAGTTTTACAATTTTTCCTCCAATCTTGCTTCCCCTCCCCCCAAAGGCAGTTTGCTAGTCTTTACATCATCCCCATAGTATGCATTGATCTAAGTTGAATGTGATGAGAGAGAAATCATATCCTTAAGGAAGAAACATATAGTATGAGATATAGCAGAATTACACAATAAGAATTTTTTTTTAATTTAAAGGTAATGTCCTTGGTCTTTGTTCAAACTACACAATTCTTTCTCAGGATACAGATGGCATTCTTTGTCACAGATACCCCAGAATTGTGCCTGATTGTTGCCCTGTTGGTATGAGCAAGTCCATTAAGGTTGATCATCACTCCCATGTTGCTGCTAGGGTGTTCTTCTGGTTCTGTTCATCTCTCTAAACATCTCAGTTCATGTGCCCAATATATTTTATTTTATTTATTTTTTTGGTTTTTGCAAGGCAATGGGGTTAAGTGGCTTGCCCAAGGCCACACAGGTAATTATTAAGTGTCTGAGACCGGATTTGAACCCAGGTATTCCTGATTCCAGGGCCAGTGCTTTATCCACTGCACCACCTAGCTGCCTCTATGTGCTCAATATATTTTAAGGGTCATCCTTGACTAACATATATTCTTTTGTTTCTAAAGCCTGACCTAACTAAATTAGGACATTTGTGAACAGCAGAGGGAGCTGAAGACCTTTAGGATAAAGTTAAAATCTAGTATTTTAGTGTTTATAAACTTACATTTTGAAATAAATCCAAGGTAGGTAAATTCAGCCTTGGACCCTTCCTTAAGTGCTTTTCTGTCTTACTTTACGGATATATCTGTATAGCTTCTATTATGACTGCTAAGGAAACATTCCTTAGCTGAATAATTCTCAGTGCAACTTTTTTTCCTTTTCAGGCTTTTTTCTCTTTGCTTGTTATTTTTTTTATCTTCCTATCCCTCCCCTGTTCCTTCTATTTAGACATTTTTAGAAGATAAAAGCTATTTTCTCTATGTCCCCCCAACCATTTCTTCTAAAGTGTCCATGCTCTTTATTTTTGTTTGATGTTAAGTTCTCTTTTCTTAATCCTATTTCTCTAGTCCTTTTTACATATAAATTGTATATGATTACTGTATACTGTATACACATGCACACAAAATTATTTTTTCTCAACTTGTCTGTATTCTTTCCATTAAACACTGGGGCCCAGCTTTAGGCAAAATTGTGGAGTAAACACAAGCTGCCTTCATATATTCCTCTACTTCTCATTCCTGTTATAACTTCATTTTTTCATTACTTTAAGTCAAGTATAAAGGAAAGTCACTAACATCTTTATGTGAATTTTTTTAAATTTTACTTTAATTATTTTATTTTACTTTAATTACATTTTATTTTTTTTTGTTTTTGTTTTTTAGGGTTTTTTTGTAAGGCAAATGGGGTTAAGTGACTTGCCCAAGGCCACACAGCTAGGTAATTATTAAATGTCTGAGACCAGATTTGAACCCAGGTATTCCTGACTCCAGGGCTGGTGCTTTATCCACTACGCCACCTAGCAGCCCCTAATTACATTTTAAAGGAAAGCCCATTAGATTTCTAATGCTGCCTTGTATATATGTCTGTGACAGAGAGATAGAGAATGTGTGAGAGAGAATTAATAGAATTAGATTTTTGGAGTCATTGATTTCCCCTTAAACCACCCTATTAGGCAACAGACAGAATCATATCTATCAGGTTTTTTTTTTCTCTCTAAATCAGCCAGATAGGG